>NC_044197.1:1546181-1701181 GCF_900880675.1 Sparus aurata | reverse complement strand
CGACTCTCTTTAGGAATTTTTAAAAATATTTTATGATATTTTTTGTATTTAGTTTTATTTTATTATAGTATTTCTTGAAATTATTTTATATTTAGATTATATTTTCTATTATCTATCGGCCATATTAATGTGATTTTAGGTTCCTTATTTAATCTGTATGCAGTGTTTTTCAGCTGTTTCTGGAGGAAGGTGCCTGTATTTCACATCATATTATACAGGGCTATACATCAATATCAATATAACGTTATCAATATTATTAGACATTATATGGTCCTGAATTGTCGAGTTATCATTATATCATAAAATGTCATGTGTGTCGTCTTTTCCTGGTTTTAAAAGCTGCATTACTGTAAATTATCACATTTGCTGAATTTACCAGACTGCTCTACTTGTTCAAAAATCTTACTGTTTCATATTTAATCCATTAAATACCAATAATTATCCCTACAGTTAGAATATCATTATCAAAGTATTGGCTAATTAGCTTTAATTTTGGGACGTGTCCTCCAGCCTTTAGTTTTAGACCGTTCTTACTTAGAACTTTGCTGAATGAGTCCACGAGGACCACAACAACCAGATCTGGAGGAACCAGAGTTGTGGGTCAGAACATCACTGCAGCTTTACAGTAATTCATTATAATGCTGTTTGTCACATAGTTTACCTTTATCGAAAATGTGCCGCTGCTCAGGATGTCAGTAATATTTTAACCCTTCTAATAAATATTTTGATGGATCAGAAATAAGATTCTCACACACTGCGGATCAGTTTTGATTGAACTGTGTTCACGATGTTTTGGTCCCACATCGGGGGAGAAGATCTGAAGGAAAAGAGTAAAGTTGTCTTCAGTTTGTGAGCAATTTGGTTCCACAAAATAAGATATAAATGATGCATGTTGTTGAGAGAAAAGCCCTCCAGCCGTAGTGTCCTTTGTTTTAGTCATTCTCTAAACACGTATGTCAGAATCCTGTAAAACAAGACAGTTAATATTAAGAAGTCGTGTTTCCTTAAAATGCTGATAACAAGCCGACGTCAGAAGATTGGAAATTAAAATAAACATTTTGGGACGAGATTATTTATCAACATGCAGATTATTTGTTCCGAAAACATCTGCAGTATTTAGACGGGGATGTTTACCGTCATAAATGGAGTCAATGAATAATACAGCAGGCTAACAAAGCCTAAAATTGTTTTGAATGATATTTCTTCCCATGACGTGCACACACACACACACACACACACACACACACACACACACACACACACACTGCCTGTCACCTGTCGTCTTCCCCTCACTCTCCTGAAAGTGAGACATAGAAAAGGTCAAGGATACTGCTGCTGTCGCTATTTTGTCTTATTGTACAGAGAGGTTGGAGGTGGGGGGTGGTGTGTGATGGAATAAAAAAGAGATGAGTCCCAGGAGGAGGGAAATGGAGAGAAGATGGAGTCCACTGAGTGAACGACAGACGGATTGATATTCTGTTGGAGCCGTTGTGGACTGAAGGAGACGTCACTGTCAGACTGTCAGCTCGTGAAAAACCCCCCGAGAGCTGACGGACACTCGGAGCAGCGAGGCAGCTTCACTTTATTACTGACACACACGTACAGTCAGGTGGTCCGCGGGTCTCCAGAGGCGTTACCTTTGTGCTGCTCTCTGTGTGTGCAGCCATGTGAGTCCAGAGGTTGTCATGGTCCTCGGTTTACACTGCTGAGGACACACATATGATGAAGACCCCGAGGTCCCGTTAGTGTGCGTGACCACCATCCTGCTTTTATTCCCTCTGTGCTCCGGTGACCTGACCAGTCCTGTCTGTCACATCCAGTCTGCTCGCTTGTGTCTCTGCAGCTCAGAAACAGGCAGCACCCTCCTCCTCCTCTAACAGAGTAAAGTCCAGATCAGTCCTGCGTTTTTAGATCTCAGAGCTTCTCTTAAGCTCAGTGTGTGGTCAGGTTTCTCTCTGTTCTGCTGCTCGTGTGAAGTTTTTATCGAGTCACAGAGAGTCGTCTTGTTTTTCAGAAAGATAAATCTTTTGATATTTGAAAGAAAATCCTTGAAAAACTGAAAGTGGCATTTAAAATCGTGTGCCGAGAAAGTTCTGGCTTCTGTCTTTGTTTGGATATAAAGCCTCAATCTTTGATAACAAATCAAAAATGTTGCTTTATCCAGATGGTTGGAAGAACATGTCTGAGATTTATCTTTCAGAAAGAAGCTTCGTTCTGAGGCTGAGCTGTGAGTCATGTTTCAAAACATTGTAATGTCTTGATAACTTCTCAAAACGACACTTCATCATTAAATATGTTCACGTTTAAAACATCTGGATGTAAAAACATGAGACTCATGTTGGAGTGTTATAGGACACATTAGTCATCAGGTACAATATGTAAATGTTCATATTTTGATTTCTACAGCAGTAATTCTCAATATATACAATAATAACTGATGCTATCGCGGCTATGCTAACCTCCAGCTGCCTCCTCTGCTACAGCTGTTTGTTCCTCTAGTTTTAATGATATATGCAACATGGAGGTTGAAGCATCTGTTTCCACTGATGGATTAAATTACATCAGACTCATTTATCTCTGTGCAACAAATGGTTATAACTAACACGTTTGCATCATGAAGCGCTCACTCATCTGTTTTTCTGTCTGTTTGGTTTCAGTCCCGGGCGCTCGCCGATCTCCTTCGACCACGAGATCGTGATGATGAACCATGTGTACAAGGAGAGGTTCCCCAAGGTTTGTACTGCACATTCACACTTCCTGTTGTTTTCCTTAATCTGTTAATCTGTTCTTGTTACTTCATGTGTTTTTAACATTTTAGGCTGAAATCCACATTTTGAATAGTAAGCATTTCAGGTGTTTACATCCAACCACAAGAAAGATTAAGACACATTTCCAACTCCAGTTGAAATCGAACTAGCTGGAGGGAAGCTGGTGTCTTAAAGGAACAGTTCACATAAAATATTAAAGTCCTCCTCTCTTCCTCCTGGTGATATAAAGTCATGTGAACAGAACAGTTCTGGAGCTTCTCAGTAAAACAGAGTTGTAGCGTTCTGCTAAACAACTGCAGCAGCTGAGACATCATTTAAAAACAGAGAAACAACCAAAGAAATATCAGACTGACTTGGATTACTCTCGATGAGATGTATTTAAAAAGAGTTACTTCACTTCTCTTTCCATCTGCAAAGATTAGATTTTTGGGTGAACTGTCCCTTTAACACATCCTGCAGTGTAACACTCTCAACTGTCCAGTTATTATAAGAGTTTGTTTTTATCTGACCTGATGGTAAAATCTGTGTCAGAGAGTCTTTTTCTAACATTTAGTTATTCTGTGTGAGCTCATTTATCCTGATATATGACTTTATCTGTGCACCTGCAGTTTTCGGTCTCCATGTGTTTTCCTCTTCTATGACTCATCCTCGTCTCCCCCCTCTAACTACCTCCCCCTCCTCCTCCCCTCCTCTCCCCTCCCCCTCAGGCGACGGCTCAAATGGAGGAGCGCCTGGCTGAGCTGCTCTCCTCCTCGGCCCCGGAGAAGGTTTGCCCGCTGGCCGACGGGGTCCTGAGCTTCATCCACCATCAGCTGATAGAGCTGTCCAGAGACTGCCTGGAGAAAAGCAGGGAGGGCCTCATCACCTCCCGCTACTTCTACGAGCTCCAGGAGAACCTGGAGAAGCTGCTGCAAGATGTAAGTGGACCCACAGATTATTCACTGTCCTGCAACAAGCAACCTATAGAAGGAAAACATCTCTCAGAAGCAGATTTATCAGATTCTCAAACACTTTCATATCTGTAGGATCGGACTCCTCAGTGTCTGTCAACGAAATAAAGTACAAGAGATTTAAGCTTCTTATGAAAGCACAGTATATTTGAAATAAAAAACAATGTTTGTATTAGTTTTATATAAATTTAATTTATATTTTTAAGATATTTAACAGCTGCTTGGCATCATGTAGCACCTTTATACTGCTGAGGTGCTTTAATGTGTAAAAACAACATGTAAAAGAAAATACTCAAGGAAGAGAAAGCAGACATTAGATTAGATTAATGTTAGGTTTAAAGAAAATAGGTTTAAAAAGCTCCAAGACCTCTTATGAACAGGGCTGCAACTTGATACTATTTTTATTAGATTAATAAGTCAATACTTTTATCTATTAATCAGTTTGGACTACAAGAAATCAGTGTTGATCACTGAAGTAGAGGACAAATAAAAACTGGAAATATTCCCATTTTAGAACCTAAAATCAGACAACTTTGACTATTTCTTTTCATTCAAATCGATTAATAAATCATAGAACGTTATTTTAATTGTTGACAGCTAATTGATTAGTCATTGCAGCTCTACTGATGATGGCAATATTAAAATATTTGTCAATTTCTTGATTTAGATCGATGACCAACAGTAAGTCCACATTATCAGACACAAAGACGTAAATTAAGACTTCAGACTCGTATGAATCAGCACCATTTTGCGTCATCGCCGTCCAGTCGCGTGACTAATTTCCACATCTGTCATAGTCAGAGCATTGCATTATGGGACTTGTAAAAGGTGTCTGTGTTCTGGATACTTTGGATTTTATACAGAGAACAATAGCACGGGACATTTCATGTGTTCAGGAGCAAATAAAGAGCCCGAGGTCGACAGTCCAGACTTTATTCTACCACAATTTCCTGATTATTTCCTAAAACATTAAATGTGTAAATGGAATTCATCAGCAGGTTCCTGGAAAAGGATTATGCAAATGATTAATTACATGAAAAAATTGAGTCAATTGTTAAAATTCCAATTAATTCTCTCCAATTAACAAACCACATAACCTGCTCTTGTCGGTGTAAGGTAGGTCGGCACAAATATCTGCCTCACAGCTTCACTTCGCACCAAACTCCACAGAAAACTCTAATGATTTTACAACGATTTCCTCTAATGACGAGTCATAATGTCCGTCCTGATGAGAGTCTGCCCACTCTGGGCTTCCATGAAGACATCATGACTGCGGCACCTTCCCGGTCATGCTCAGTTAACCGTGGAACAACTCACAGCGTGACGCGCTCCCTCGTTCACTCATCATGGTCAGAACCGTCAACGCTGTGTGATGTCATACGAAGGCACAAAGACGGCGGTCCGGTTCCAGACGCATAAAACTCCATAAAACACATTCCTTCACACACACTTTGTGTTTATTACCAACAAACAACTCTGGTTTTTGCTCATCACAGCGTCGGATCGTGTCGGACGGTTTTCGTGTCTTTCTGCACCGCGAACATAGAATTATATTTACATGTGTGTGGCGGTGGTGACATCTCTATTAGCTCAGTTTTGTGGTGCCTGGGGGGCGACATTATGGCTCCCACCGGCCTCTTATTGACCTTCTGTTCTACTGGGACACACACACACACACACACACAAACTATCTCTCAATCACAGACACACACACACATATATGCAGGCGAGCACACACACACACACACACACACACACACGTCCTCCCCGATTTTAATTTCACACTCCAGCAGTCACCGGGGGCTGACAGATGACTCTCCCAGACGAGCAGGAGGGGTGAAGGAGGTGCAGTCGGAGGCTTTTGGGATGGGCGGGGATTCGTGGGGATTCCTCAGTTTCTGATTGGCCGGCGGGCTCACAGAGGGGAGGTGGATGCATGAATCCTTGTTCGAATGCTTTTGGAGGGTGTGAGGAACCGGACCTGAGCACATCTGGAGACGCTTTAGATGCCGAAGCTGCAATGCGGGCTCGGTGATGACATCACCAATTAGGCGCCGTTAGGCTGTTGTTTTTTGGCGAGCGGCCAAGCGCGGCAGCAGGTTGGAGCAGAGCTACAGAGGAGAGCGGAGGATGAGGCCGTGAGCAGGTGGACGGAGGTGTCAGCTCAGCCTTCGCGCCTGTATGGACATTCCTCGTTTTTGGGGGTTTTTTTGGTGGAAACATGTCTCGCGTATCGTGGCAGAGGAGGCTGGAGGAGGAGGAGGTGCTGGAGGAGGTGCTGAGGAGGAGCGAGTGGAAGGTGTTCACTCACAGATGGGAGGAGGAGGAGGAGGAGGAAGAGGAGGACGCGGAGTTTACAGTTGAGTCGATTTCGGTTTGATTCAGTAAAGCTTTATTGGCATGCTGATGATGACGGAGACGATGAGCCTCGTAGCTTCTGATGCCGATAAAGAAATCGTTAAACTCTGAAGTCTAACTCTGAGACGACTTTCAGCTCAGGTTCTGCTTCAGGTGGTTTTCTTGTTTACTGCTTTTATTGTGTAGTAACTTCCTGTCACACTCACACAGAAAGACCTCGATTCCTAATTGTTTCTCCTCGTTATGATTTACTGGAAACTAAACCATCAGTGCTGGTTGTCGCCTGTCTTGTAAGACGTGTCGCCACTTCTGAAAATATTCAAAGAACATAATTGGACACGTTGCAGAGATCGTTGACAGATTCATTAATTATTCAATCTTGTTGTAATCAGTCGACTGCTGTGGGTGTTTTTCTGTAGGTTGTTAATAATTCAGAGGTTTTAATGAGTCATCAGGTCATTTTTACTGCTGTGATTTACTGTATTTTAATAGACTTCCTTCAGATCAGTTGATTAAGTAGAACAGGAACAATCTGCTTCTGAGAACAGAATGTTGTCTTCACTGCTGAGTCCCACATTTAACTCTGAGGACTGTCAGAGGTCCAGATGTTTAAGTCGTCAGCTCAGTTTGCAGGAGATGCCTTCAGGATCGAGACGATGATCTATAATGCATGCAATTATATGCAAGGTTTGTCCAGTTTAAAGGGTCAGTTCGCCCAAAATATAAAAAGAAAAACAATGACTTGCTCACTTTCCACTCGTGGTACTGAACCACGAAGACACGGTTAGTTTGGTTTCTTCTAAATACTGTATCACAATATATATTTCATATGATTTATAGAAAGATCTTTTTTAGTCTATTACATTTTTGGGCTATTTCAGTTCATAACAGACTTTAAAAATGCAGGTAGTTCAGGAGGAACAACCAGACACTTGAAGGAATAGCTCTCTGTACCTCTGTGTAGGAAAGTTCTTTCATGTTCACCAACCAAAGTTTAATTCCCAAGTTTTTAAACATGAGTCTTCTTCCCCAATTCAGTGGAAGTGCGCACGATTTCTTCTGATGTTTTTAAATCATTTGAAAATGACAACAGAAGCTTTTCTTTACAGAAACAACGTCCTTGATTTTGGGTGAACTGACCCTTTAACTGTATTTCTATAAAGAAAAGCATAATAGCGTGTTTCTTTGGTTTTTGTTGAGCCTTGAAGTTTCTCTGTTACTCTTAAATATTAATGTAACAGGTTTCACACCATCCTGACCTCCATCAGTATCTGTGTTTTGTGTCCTGTTATATTTCAGTTTCCATCCGTCCACTTCTTCCTGTCTTCACATGCCTCTTTGTCCTCCTTTGCTTTTCCATTTCTTCATGCATCCATCCGTTCTTCCTCTCCTCGTGTCATGACCCCATTACAGAGCTCGCAGGAGGCCGACTCACCTCTCCTCCTTCTGTCCTCCTCGGCTCCTGCTATCGCCTTTTATCTCTCCTCCACCTTTACCCCCGTCTCCTCCGTCCCTCTGTGTTTCTCCGCTGCCCGTCCTCTCCTCCGCTCCCTCATCCATCCATGTCAGGGGGCCTTAGTGACCTCCTTGGCGGTCGCCATGGCAACCTGCATCCAGACCATCTTCTGCTGGAAACCCCTGGGAGACCCTGTTAGACCCCCGTAGGTCACCTGAGGGCAGAGAGGAGGGCGGAGTGCTAACTCAGCTCTGGTGATCCATCGTTGGCTCCGAGCCTTCAGCTTGTTTATCAGACTCTGATACAGCCGCAAACAACTGGCTTTAATTGGCTCTCAGCTCGACTCAGGTGGACGCCTCACCTGCTCTGAGAGAGTGATGAGCGCTCCCTAATAAGGCGACACAACAGGTGACGTCACCTCCGTCTCATTCATGTGTAACACTGCAAATGAACACGTGTCGCTGAATCTCCTGCAGTGAAGTGAACGTTCACATGGCCGAGATAAATCAAGGGTACAAATACTTTCACCTTTGAGCAGCTGTCACTAAACATAACACTCAGCGCTGACCAACCAATGAGACAACTGCTTCCTGTCGAGTCTTTCAGAATAAAATACAGATTCTGACAAAGAGAAAACCAACATTAGCCGCCTGCTCTCTGAAACTCTCATCATCAAACCCTCACGTCCTGTGTGAAAGTCATGTTTAACCTTTATTTATTCATTAATCTGTCGCCCGTCTTTACATGATGTAATAATAGTAATTATTATTAACCTCTGAGGTTAATCTTAACCTGTTTATTCTAAGACTCTATTTCTAAATGGAGCAAAACGCTGTTTGTGATACGACATGTGATCGCTGCAGTTTAAAAAATACAAATCTGAATTATTTCTTCTTCTTCTTCTTCTTCTTCTTCTTCTTCTTTTTCTTCTCCTTCTTCTTCTTAATAATAATACGTTTATTTGAAAACAGGGACAGTGCACATTAATAACATTGATTTAAATGTGCCAGAATTAACCAAGAGGCTATTTTTCATCTGTAGTCCCTAGACAGATGTTAAAGTCACCCTAAAAACAGAACAGAACTTCTTCTCCTCTATCTCCTCCTCTACCTCCTTCTTCTTCTTCTTCTTCTTCTTCTTCTTCTTCTTCTTCTTCTTCTCCTTCTTCTTCTTCTTCTTCTTCTTTGTCCTCTTCTTCCATTTCAGGTGTAGACACTACAGTTAAGATGCTGGATCATAAACACAATATCAATATTTGACATTTTCACTGCAGTTTTCAGTTTAGCTATAATTTAACATCTCTGACTCAAATGTAGAAAAATGCAGCCAGTCCAACATTTACAAACCAGAACCAAATAATGCATTTAAGTGAGGCATACTGAATATTAAATAAAGTCATTTGTATTTCAAGTTATTATTAATATTTACACAGCCTCTCCTCAATGACAAATCCATTCTTATATAAAAGTTTATCCTTCATTTACAGATTTCCTCGTCTAAACAACACAAGTAAAGCTTTCTCTGATAAAATATTTAAACTACAATATACATCCACTTGGTACAGAATAAAATGTACACATTATATCATAAAGTATAAACATAAATATAAGATTAGAAGGGAGAACTAAATTAATCCCAAAGGAAATTCTTTTTACGACAGTAACATAAAAATAAAACAGCTGAAACTTCTAATAAAAGCTGTGAAATGAGTAAACATTGACTCCACTGCCGAACAGAATAACATTTAAAAGAAAATAACATTCAGGAAAATAATCCACGATACAACTAAGATAGAGACTGTCGTGTGTACGATGTTATTGAGAGGTTAATAAAAGGTGATATTGCACATTATACAGGCAGGTGAAGCACATTTCCTTCACTCTGACCCACCAGGGAATCTCTTTCACATTAGACATGCAGAGTGTACATACAGTCTGTCACACACACACACACACACACACACACACACACACTCACTCTCTGACTGGTTAATTAGCCGCTGCACAGCGGGAGTCCGTCCCTCTGCTGTCCATTACTCACCGTTCACTGGCCTGTAGTCGCCTCACACACACTCAGTCTCCTTCACACTTACATATACACACTCTTATACATATTTAGCGTGCACGTACAGTACACACACACACACACACATACACACACACACCATGGCTTCATTACAGTTATAAATAATTCAGGAGGGGGTCAGGGCCCGCGGGCCTCGTGCTTCTGTCAGCACGGCCCTGTTAGACTAACAGAGCTGTCCAGGCTTTGTTTATGAAGCAGCGCCTCCTCCTCCTCCTCTGTTAGCCCGTCTGACACATACATACAGTACATACATTATTAATACATACATACATACAGCCTGCATTCATAAATATACACACGAGACCCTACACACACACACACACACACATATTACCCCCCAACAATGAGACATGTTTTACTGTGGGTGGTTTGTAATTGTTACAGCCTCCGTTTTGCACACACACACACACACACACTTCCCTTCCAGCCCATTTCTTTCCGGGGATCAGTGTTTGCTCCTGAGCGTGAGCAGTCAGTTACAGTGGATTGCTGGGTAAATTGCTCTGTCTCCACACTGACAGATATTTCACGGTGGATATGAGGGAGCGCGGCGGAGGTCGTTCTGATTTAGATTACCTCTCAGGTGTCACTGCAGGAAACGACTCCGCCGTCCGTTTGTCCTCAAACTGCCCGTTCCACTTTGTTTGTGAAGGACAAACACATCGAGACACGTTCCCTGCACACACTCAAGGTCAAAGAAGATTTCACAATGAAACATGATTGAAAATATAATCAAAGATAATGAAGAGAAGTTATTATGAGGGATCTGTCGTCTCCCAGAAAGAAGCAGTTCATTAAAACCACATTTATGATTTGCATGTCGAGTGACAATCTTCTCTCTCTCAAGAACATTTATTGAATATGAAGCTAAAGTTTTCTCTCATGCTAAGCTAACCTTTTCCTCTGTGTGTCCAGGCTCACGAGCGCTCGGAGAGTGTGGAGGTTACCTTCGTCACGCAACTCGTCAAGAAGCTGATGATCATCATCGCCCGGCCAGCGCGTCTGCTGGAGTGTCTGGTGAGAGAAACACAGACGACTGTTGTCTTACATTGTTGTAACAGCAGCAGACTCATGTGACATTAAGTGTGTGAAACGACGGGCCAGCTTGAGTTTCTTGAAGACGTTTTCCTCAGTGCTCACAGACTGGTGGGGAGTCCCTGGAAATGAAACCTCTGCGGGGTCGTTATCACCTGCAGAGTCATTAACTTCTCATGTGGGTCATTAACCGCCCCGTTAGAAGGGAAGAAGCGTTTTGGATGACAGTCGAAACATCTTCCAGGATCCACCGCGTGTCCAGTCGCCTTGTTTTAACACTTCGATACTCGTGTGACAAGCTGAGTGTAGTCTGATGAACGTGAAACGATAACCCTAAGTCTGAAAAATGAGATAGAAGTGAGCCGAGCCGACTTCTGTAGCTTCTCCTCGTCTCTGCTGCAGGACACTCCACCTGAATTGTCATCAGGTTGCATTATGGGTAATGTAGGAGGCAGATTTTGACAAGGATGAAGAATGCGTGTTGTAAAATAATAACTCTGTTAAGTTCTGCTTCATCGCTTTAAAACAGTTTTAAAATCGATGTTGCCGGAGAGACAACTTCTACATCTGTGTTTGTATTTAAAGATCTCCATCAGAAACACATGGATGAGCCTGAAGTCTTTCTGCGGTCTCGAATATTAAAATACAACACAGACAAGCTACAAGAGGACAAAACAACATGCCGATCAGTCTTGCGTGTGTGTCGGCGTGTTTTCATCATGTGTCCGATTGATTCATTCTAGAAAATCGTTGTGTTTTCCTGAGATGTTTTAATCAGCCTCGTCCTGGTTGGTTACACTGTGAAGTCTTTGCATTTTAATCACACGCTGCGCCGTGCTGTAAATTAGAGTCTGTTTGAAAGATGGCTGTGAAAAATATGAGCGGTATTAACTGGAATAGCTTTTTCATATTGTACCGCTCAGCTCCATGCGTGGTTAATAAACAATTTAGAGCTTCCTGCTCCCCGGTGTGAGATGATTCAGCGGCGGCAATTCATTTATGGACTTCCTCTGAGGATTTTAAATCAGCCTAATGTACACACACACACACACACACACACACACATTAACTCCCCTCAGCTTGTAGGTTTACACATGAATTGCAGTTCGGGTGCCATTTGGTGCTCAAACCAATGAATCCAACCTTGTGTAGCCAAGAAATGAGACGAGAAGCGAGACAGAGAAGAGAGGAGACGAGAAAAGATAAGGATAGAGTGGAAAAAGCAAGTGTAGGAGACAGAGGGGTAATTGGAGGAGGAGGGAGGAGGAGGAGGAGGAGGAGGAGGGAGGAGGAGGAGGAGGAGGAGGAGGAGGAGGAGGAGGAGGGAGGAGGAGGAGGAGGAGGGAGGAGGAGGGAGGAGGGGAAGACTCACAACTGTGGTTTTGACTAATCACATGCAGCTGAGGCTGTGGCAGCGTACAGGATGGGTTTTTATAAATGGGAGCATAGAGATACAGAGGGGGCAGGGAGTGTGTGTTTACATGCGTACTGTATGTGTGTGTGTGTGTGTGTGTGTGTGTGTGTGTGTGTGTGTGTGATGAAGAAGTGTGGTGTCATTGTCAGAGGACACTGAAGTTAAATCAGAGAGTGCAAAAACAAAAAACCTCCTTCGTCCCCTCAGATGGTCGTCCGTCCAGTCGTCTCCCTTCACTCTGTCAAGAGTTTATCGTCCAATCAGAAGCTGTTTTATTGTTGGACTCTGCAGGTTTATTCATCACAACACTGAATCTCAAAGAGCTCCTGACAAAAAACCTTCAAGGCTGAACTTGCACTGGGATGAAACCAGCACTCAATAAGTGTTTTTATCCTCCTTACTGTTGAAACGGCGCTCACTCAGTCCTGCTGCTGCATGTCAGACGGATTCAGTGTGATAAGGAACAGAAAATCATTCGTAATCAGGTCTATTCTTCAATTTAAATCTGGTTAAATACAAATGTAGCTGTGCTTTCGATCAGCTGGTGACTGGAAGTTATCACAACTCATAAACAAAATGAATGATGTGCAGTCGTTCACAGCTCGAAGGGTGAAGGGACGAATGTTTAAGATAATTATGTTACTCTAATAATCTATCAGAATTAAATACTTACAGGATTAAAACAGTCAAGATCATCTGCAGACGGGATTCTGCTCATTTGCAAAGAAGGAAGTTGAAGTGATTGTATTTTCACATGGACGCAAACGAGTCGAACTGACATTCAAACAGTAACAACTGATTAAATCTGCCATTCGAGACTTTAACGCAGTTTTTATAATATTAATGTTTTATTAACGTCTTGTATCTGTGCCTCCTTCCTCTCCTGTGTCTCGCTCCCTGCAGGAGTTTGATCCTGAGGAGTTTTATCATTTGTTGGAAGCAGCAGAGGGCCATGCCAAGGAGGGTCAGGGCATCAAGTGCGACATCCCCCGATACATCATCAGCCAGCTGGGCCTCACCAGGGACCCCCTGGAGGGTAACACCACCTCAGAATCAACATCTAGATTTATTGTGACTGTCACGTCTTTTTCCCTCCACGTCTCCTGTTCTGACTGACTCTGGTGTCTCTGTAGAAATGGCCCAGCTGAGCAGCTATGACAGCGGGAACCCAGAAACACCAGAGACTGACGACTCAGTGGATGTGAGTACACAACCATCAGATCAGAACTGTCCATCTGCAACACATGAAATGATACTCAGTGCACACAGAAATGATTGTTTCCATCTCTGTATTGATCTTAAACGTGCTCTCTGTGTGTTTCAGAGTCAGGTAACGACCGTCCCAGCAGCTCCACCGCAGACTAAAACCAAAGCACCCCGAGAGGAAGACTTTGAGAACATCAAGCTCATCAGCAACGGAGCCTACGGGTGAAAGAGATTTAGATTTACATCTTTGATATTCTGATAAAAATACAAAACTGCTGCATGAAACGACAACACAACAGCTGTGTTGAATTCATGTTTCGGCTGATTGTATCGATGCATGTTCTGACTGAAATCCGTCTTCCTGTGTAGCGCCGTGTTTCTGGTGCGTCACAAGGAGACCCGGCAGCGTTTCGCCATGAAGAAGATCAACAAGCAGAACCTGATCCTGAGGAACCAGATCCAACAGGCCTTCGTGGAGCGAGACATCCTCACGTTCGCCGAGAACCCGTTTGTCGTCTCCATGTTCTGCTCTTTTGAGACCAGGAGACACCTCTGCATGGTGATGGAGTACGTGGAGGGTAAGATCGTCATCATCACATCATCGTAACGTTTATGATTATCAGTGGCAGTAGATTTATTGTGTTTAATATCGTTACTCTCTTCTGCAGGCGGAGACTGCGCCACGCTGCTGAAGAACATCGGAGCTTTGCCGGTCGATATGGCTCGAATGTACTTTGCAGAGACCGTCCTCGCATTAGAGTATCTTCACAACTACGGCATCGTACACAGAGACCTCAAACCTGACAAGTAAGAAACACACACTCAGGTTACTTTCACTGCATACACGTATTGAATATCTACCGTTTATATAAATATAGTTATAAGCTGAATGGTGTAACCAGATTGGAGCTCAAACCTCTGATATTCTCTGCTGCAGTCTTCTCATCACCTCCATGGGACACATCAAGCTGACGGACTTCGGTCTCTCAAAGATCGGTTTGATGAGTTTGACCACAAACTTGTACGAAGGACACATCGAGAAAGACACCAGAGAGTTCCTCGACAAACAGGTACCAGCTCGCGTCTTCACCTTCCACCACGTTTCTTCTCTTTTTGTATTTTTTTTCCAGTTTTTATGCAATAAAATGCGCCGAGCTAATGTCCTGCTTGTTGCTGCCTCTTCAGGTGTGCGGCACCCCGGAGTACATCGCCCCGGAGGTGATCCTGCGTCAGGGCTACGGGAAGCCGGTGGACTGGTGGGCGATGGGAGTCATCCTGTACGAGTTCCTGGTGGGCTGCGCTCCCTTCTTCGGAGACACACCAGAGGAGCTGTTTGGTCAGGTCATCAGTGGTGAGTAGCGCTGCTGAAGCTTCACAACAGCTCTGCTTCACTTACCAGCATCATCGTAGAGTAACACAAGTAGACACCAGAATGTGTAACAGCAAAGATTTAAAGAGAACTCAGTGGAATGAAAGTCTAGAAACTTCAAAACAAAAGAAGTTCTTATATATTAGATGTATGAATCATCCAGTTTCTTATAATCTCATTCTGCTGGGTATAAAATGCTCCAGGAAAGCGAATTGTCCGTAACTGAATGATAGAAATACATAACCGGTAATCTAGCATGTTAACAGTTAGCTTGCCAAACAGGGGAGACTGCGATGAGCCCAAATTAATTTTGCTTCACTACATTCTCTGTCAAAAAACTCTTTTAATGAGCTGCCGATTCCCTTCACTCTGTCAGAGTTTATTGTCCAATCAGAAGCTGTTTTATTGTTGGACTCTGCAGGTTTATTCATCACAACACTGAATCTCAAAGAGCTCCTGACAAAAACCTTCAAAACTGAACTTGCACTGGGATGAAACCAGCACTCGATTAGTGTTTTTATCCTCCTTACTGTTGAAACGGAATCATTCCTGATTCCTGAAGTGCAGTCGAGCATCTGAATATTATTCTAATCAAATAGCCATAAAAAGTAAAATGACTCGAGGGGTCACAAGTCGAAACCGTTGATGTAAACTTCTGATTAAATAAAGGAGAATAGACCTAAACTGCTCCTCTCTTTATAAGTGTGTTACACTAACATACAGCAGGCTGGAGTTAACACAGGAAGCAGTTCTTCAATGTGATGGATTTTTCTACAGCAGTTATAAATTATCCAGACAGACGCGGTGGACAAATTAAAACAAGACTCAGAGCGAGTCGTCACTGTAAGCAGAATACAAACGTGTTGTTGTGCAGGACAAAGAGTGGAGAGCAGAGTGTTAACGTATTCTTTAACGTTGATCAAACACTTAGAAATGGAAGTCGTGCAGTTCCTGTGTTGTTCCAGTTTGTCTGTATTCATTGAGAATGTTTAATATCGGAGCCCGAGGCCTTCAACATGAGAGAGATGGAGATGTTACTCTAAAGAAAAAAAATCAATTATGATTTCTCTCCTGCGATCTTCTCCTCTGAATTCTCTTTGATGAAAGGGCGAGTCAATGATCGTAAACCTGTATTGATCCCTGCGAGTCTCTTTTACGACCGTCTCAGTCCGTCTCTTCATATCGATGCACCGAGCGCATAAAGAGCCGAGCGCCTCGAATGTGTTCCGTGTTTTTATCTGTCTGCAGGACGTTTGTAGAGCAGCAGCTCGTCGTGCAGGAAAAATAAACAGAAACAAGTAAAAACCGCCTGCAGTGAGATTAATTTACCCTGAGAAACAACACATCAGTGAGAAGGTGCAAACAAACATATCGATTACTGGTGACTGAACACAAACCTGAAGGAAAATTCTGATTTAGTACAACTTGGATCTTATTTCTGAAGTTGTAACACGACTCAAGTGAATTACAGAGATGTGGGAACAATCAGGCAGGTTGTAAACAAACACAGACTGTCAGAGCGATGACACAAAAACTCACCAGGCAAAACTTTGGTGGAGCAAAGACACACACCAACCTTCACATCACATTCAAAACAAGAGGAATTAAGATGTGTGTGTGGACAGTAAAGATAGTAAAGACGTGTGTTTTACTCTGTGTTAGATGAGATCATCTGGCCGGAGGAGGAAGAAGCTCTGCCGCAGGACGCTCAGGACCTCATCACCAAACTGCTGAGACAAAATCCTCTGGAGAGACTGGGCACAGGTAACACACACACACACACACACACACACACACACACACACACACACACACAGTCAGGATGTGTTCTGATCTTTCAAAATGAATTTTGAGGTGTTTTTGCCCCAAAGCTGTTCAGATCTGATCCTGTAGCTGCTGATGTATTTTCTCATCTCTGACACTCTGTTCCTTCACTTTGGTCCCCGCTGTTCTCCACCCTCTCCGTCTCCTCCGTCGCCCCCTTCATCTCCACAGGAAGTGCCTTTGAGGTGAAGCAGCACTCGTTCTTCACAGAGCTGGACTGGAACAGCCTGCTGAGGCAGAAAGCCGAGTTCATTCCCCAGCTGGAGTCTGAGGACGACACCAGCTACTTTGACAGTAAGTCGTCTGACCGCTTCATCCAAACATCTCCACCTTCTCTCTGAGTCGCACAACATAATCACTCTCTCTCTCTCATCTCATGTCATCTCAGCTCGATCTGATCGGTACCACCACGTGGACTCAGAAGAAGAGGACGACACCAACGACGATGAACACGTGGAGATTCGACAGTTCTCCTCCTGCTCGCCTCGATTCAGCAAGGTACCCACAAACCAGAACACACAAGTTCAGATCCACGTGACAGTTTACTGTTTGCTTGGAGACTTGAATCTTTGGAGAGACGCGTCCACCTTGAGCTTTTGCTGTAATGTTGCATTAAATTGTTGCACCACGTGTGATTTGTTGTTGTGCAGGTGTACAGCAGTATGGAGCGTCTGTCTCTGCACGAGGAGAAGAGGACTCCTCCACCCACCAAACGCAGCCTCAGTGAGGAGGGAGGAGATCGACTCGACAGCCTGAGCGGACTCAAGTCCAGAGATCGATCGTGGCTGGTGGGATCTCCAGAGATGTGAGTTCTTCACCTCCATACAAACCTGCATCTCTGTTTACTCTTAGATTAATATTTTATGTCAGTACTGGCTTTTATAACATGGACACTCGGTAAAGAAACAGCGGATGCTGTGTTTAATTTATCCTCTCTTTATCCTCTCTCAGAATAATCAGAATTTAGTATTTTTCAGTTTTCTACGTGTGATCTCGTCTTTGGTTTTACTTGTTGGTTCACTGTGTTTTTCCTCCACAGCCTGCGGAAGCGTCTGTCTGTCTCAGAGTCGTCGCACACAGAGAGCGACTCCAGCCCTCCGCTGACGGTCCGGAGACGCTGCTGTTCAGCCATCATTGAGATGCCACGCTTCGCCATCTCCTCAGAGGAAGAGGGAGGTCAAGGTAAAAACACAGGACGGATATTCTGATGGCCTGCAGTCACTCCACCTCCATGTTGGCCCAGAAATAAAATAAAGTTGTTGAGACTGTTTCAGTGACGATGGATGTGACTAATGTCTAATATCTGACATTAAACATTTTTAAAGATGTCTAGTTGGAGAAAAGTAGGGAACACTAATTAGTTACCAGTTAATTCTAAGACTTCTGTTGTTGTTGTTGTTGTTGTTGTTGGTCTCTCCGGCGCAGCTGGAAGTCGTAAGAGCCCCAGCCTGTTGGGTCCGAGCGCAGTGAGGGGCCCGCGGAGCGAGGAGCTGCCCCTCGCCATCCCAGAGCTCCCAGTGGAGAGAGAGCTGAAGCTGGATGAGTCTCCCACCACACCGAGCTCCACCTCCAGCCAGCTGAGCAAGGCCACGCTCACACGTCAGTAACAAACACGCCGCAGAGTCCCAGAGATCATAGAGCCACACAAGACTTTAAAATCAGTTAAACAAACCTGTTGTGTTGGAGGACTGAATGAGTCCCTAATATTTTTCTGAGATACTTTCCTGTTATTATTTATTTGAAACTTCTTGTAGGATTTGTAGATTCTGTGCAGACATTTGCATGGTTTAAAACAAAATACCAGAAATCTGAGCTTCTTCTCTCACCTCGTCCTGCAGCGGGCAGCTCAGGTGACGTGAGTGACCGCGGTACCAGAGGTAACGGCAGTAACGGCGGAGCTGCGAAAGGCGTATCCGACAGCGACTCTCCGTCCACTCCGAGAGCCATCAGCGACCTGGCGGCTCGCAGGGCTCGCCATCGGCTGCTGTCTGGAGACGACAAACACACGACTACACAAAGCTCCAGACCGCTCAACAAGGTCATCAAGTCGGCCTCGGCCACCACGCTGTCGCTGATGATCCCTGCAGGTCAGTGTGTTCGAAACTGGAATGATTGAAGTTCTGTGTTTTGTGGATGAATCTGATGATGAGATGTCATTTTCTTTTAGACATTAAGTTGATTTCACTCCAGAAAGTCGAGAAGTATAACTGACAAATAAAACAGACAACAAACAGCAACTGAATGTGTTCCTGGCCTGACGAGAACAAAATCTGATTTTATATAAAACATCCGTTATCTGTCTGTTCCTAGACCACCACGGAGCCTCTCCATTGGCCAGCCCCATGTCGCCCCACTCACTGTCATCCAACCCGTCCTCAAGGGACTCGTCCCCGAGCAGAGACCTCTCTCCGGCTGTGAGCAGCACCAAACCCGCCATCGTGATCCACCGAGCGGGAAAGAAGTACGGCTTCACCCTGAGAGCCATCAGAGTTTACATGGGAGACTCTGACATCTACACCGTCCACCACATGGTCTGGGTGAGTCCACGACACGCTGATGAGGACAGACGTACAGATGGAGACGTGTGACGTGTTAGTTCAGCATCACTGTTTGGTGGGTCGTGCCTGTGTAGTTACAGCAGAACGGTTCTTGTTGTTGACAGGAGATGGCAGTAAACAACAGCAGAACGAGCTCAGCCTGGTGTTAAATACACCTACATCCTTCTTCTTTGTCTTTCCGTCCCTCTGTTCGTTGTTTTCTTTTAACCTTTCGTTCTTTCGTCTCACCATCTCTCTCTGCTCACCCTCAGCACGTGGAGGACGGCGGTCCAGCTCATGATGCCGGGCTGAGGGAGGGAGACCTGATCACCCACGTCAACGGAGAGCCGGTCCACGGTCTGGTTCACACAGAGGTGGTGGAGCTCATCCTGAAGGTTTGTAAATCACTTCTTGATGTGCAGCACTGATGAACAGACGCAGCGTTCAGCAGATAGTTTAAACGAATAAAACCAGTAACAGAAATATCTCAGTGAGCTGAAGCTGAAGTAAGAGCTCTATTCTTGTTTCCTCAGAGCGGCCCCAAAGTCTCCATATCTGCAACCCCGTTTGAAAACACATCCATCAAGGTCGGCCCGGCCCGGAAGACGAGCCACAAATCCAAGATGGCGAGACGCAACAAGAAGACCAAGACCAAGGAGGGACAGGACAGGTAGGACAGACGCTCCTGTGTTACAAACACTGTGTGTGTGTGTGTGTGTTGTGTGTGTGTGTGTGTGTGTCTGTGTGTGTGTCTGTGTGTGTGGACTCATGGAGTGTGTGTCCTCCTGTGTTTGTCTCCAGCAGTAAGAAGAGGACGTCTCTGTTCAGGAAGATCACCAAGCAGGCGTCTCTCCTCCACACCAGCCGCAGTCTGTCCTCTCTGAACCGCTCTCTCTCCTCGGGGGAGAGTGGCCCCGGCTCGCCAACGCACAACCTGTCGCCACGGAGCCCGACGCAGGGCTACAGGTCCACTCCAGACTCCGCCCACTCAGGTGAGAGACACGTATATGTATGTGTGTATGACATGTATGCACCGTTGGCAGTGGTCGATGTTTATCTGTTGTTGTTGATGCTCGAAACATCACCACCATGTTTCCCAGTTTGTCAGAGTATCCGAGTGCTGAATAATTAATGTGAAGAAGGTTTATTAAAGTTTATATTGTCAGTGTGTAGAATATATTAACCAAATATATTATTATTATTCTTCCTCTCTGCCCGTCAGTCGGTGGGAACTCGTCTCAGAGCAGCTCTCCCAGCTCCAGCGTCCCAAACTCCCCGGCGAGCTCCGGCCACATCCGGCCCAGCTCGCTGCACGGCCTCGCCCCGAAGCTCCAGCGCCAGTACCGCTCGCCCCGACGCAAGTCTGCCGGGAACATCCCCCTCTCCCCCCTGGCCCGCACACCCTCACCCACCCCTCAGAGCAGCTCGCCGCAGCGCTCGCCCTCCCCGCTGCCCAGCCACGCTCTGGGACAGTCTGCAGTGGGTCAGTCGTTCCCTGTGAAGCTCCACTCGTCGCCTCCCCTGGTGAGGCAGATCTCCAGGCCCAAGAGTGCCGAGCCTCCACGGTCTCCACTCCTCAAGAGGGTGCAGTCAGCTGAGAAGCTGGCCTCCTCCCTGTCAAACTCCCCCTCGTCTCCCTCCGGGGTGGCAGCAGCGGGGGAGAAGAAGATGGCGGTGGGAGCGGCTGTAGGGAGCCGCAAACACAGTCTGGACATCTCACACTCAGAGTTTAAGAAGGAGATTCTGCAGAGAGAGCCGAGCCTGCAGAGTCTTCAGGTACGAGTTAATCACACACTTCTCACTCACTAAATATAAGAAATAAAGTAAAGACGAGTCAAATCATCTGCCGAGCACCAGATTAGTTTACTTGATAAGAGATCTTGAAATGAGCTCATTCAGCCTATTGTAAAAAGCAAAGTGTTTGAAATAAGTAAAAAAATACACTTCATGTGAGCAAATCTTGATTTAATTACTGACTGTGTGTATTGCTGGACTTCTGTGTTGGTTCGTATCGTATCAAACGTATCCTGTCTTCTTCCTCACTGACCTTCAGGAGTCAGCCAGCGAGGGTCTGCTGTCCTCAGCGGGACGCGGCGTGGAGAAAGGCAGCCTGCAGAAACACTCCTCCTCATCCAGGAAGCTGGGGCGGCAGGAAGGGGACCTCAGCTCCGTGTCCGGCTCGCTGGGTCTCGCCCCCGGGAAGAGCAAGCTGAAGGACAAACTGTCCGCCATCCGGCAGGACAGAGCCGAGCGGAGGGAGTCACTGCAGAAACAAGACGCCATCCACGAGGTCGATTCATCAGAGGACGAGACGGACGAGGGCTCAGAGGACAGCCAGGATGGACGCAGGGGGACGACCTTCACCCCTCCTCCCCTGCTGAGGCCCACCACTGTGAGGACCGGACCCGGAGGCACGCTGCCGTCCCTCTGCCTCTCCCCCTGCACCCCTCACGCCACGTTCTCCCACACAGGGCCCTCGCAGGTGGGCAGGCCCACTCCCTCACACAGCCTCCCCTCCGTCTCAGAGACCAAGCCTGGTCAGAGCACCTCGTCTCCGGGAGTGAAAGACGCAAAGTTGTCCTCATCCACCGAAGACGGTGCGAGACAAGAGAGGAAGGTTCTGGGGCCGAGTGGTGCCAAGAAACCCACTCAGGTTCCCCTCCCCTTCTCCACCCCAGGCAGTGCATTCATCTCAGTCAGCAAGGACACTTTCCTCAAACCCGCTCCTCCACTGGACTCAAAGAGTCCGCGGGGGAAGACGGCTCCATCAGAGCCCAGGGCAGAGGACCAAACCCTGGACAGCCCAAGAACCACAGTCCCCTGTACCTCCATCACCACTGACACTACAGACTCCAGAACCACCACCAGTACCACAGACTCCAGAACCACCACTAGTACCACAGACTCCAGTACCACTACGAGCACCACAGACTCCAGAACCACCACCAGTACCACAGACTGTCAGACCCCTGACAGCCAGGAGCCCCGCGCCTCCTGCTCCTCTCCAGGCATCCCCAAGGAGAAGAAGGAGGCTGACAACCGGAGACTGTGTCTTGCTGCTGCTGCTGCAAGTCTGAGCGCGTCGTCCTCCTCGCCCTCCTCCAGCTCCACCTCCCCGGTTCCACCCACAGAGAGCAGCATGGACAGAGTAGTGTCCCAGCTTGCAACAGTAGCCAAGAGTGTTCTGGGCCCAGTGAAGCTGAGCACGGCGTTGGACAAGAGCCAGAAGGATCAGAAACCATCCAGAGGTGGCACCCCAGACGTCCCACCACTGACTGACCCCCCTTCAGTTCCCCCTAAACAGCTCCCAGCCCTTCAGTCGCCACCCAGACAGAAACCAGAGCGAGTTGCTTCACCGACCGCTGCTCAGAGGTCGACCAAATCCTCCACCCAGAAAGACTGCGCTGCCCCGGCGCCGTCAGAACGCCCCACATCAGTGTCTGCAGGCAGGGAGAGCGCCACCACGTCTGCGCCTGCACAGCGGCCGGGTTCAACCGCTCAGCCTGCCCTCGACACAACCCCCAGCTCCTCTGCAGCATCTGAGCCACAACGCAAGACGACGACTGCCGGCGCCAGCGCCGCGTCCGCCTCCTCACAGCAAGACAAAGCAACCAGCAAGAAGACGTAGCAGCAAAGAACCAGAACAAAATGTACAGTCACGCCGCTCAGTGCTGGCTCGAGGTTTTAACACTCACACAAACTGCATGTCTGGACGAAAACACATTAGTTACTTCGCACTAATCAGTTTGACTTTCAGAGAAAAAGGAAGGTGTAGAGGGAGACAGAGCCGACAGATGTGGTCGTCCTAGTTCCATTCCAGCTGTTCTGTGCTCTTAACGTTCCTGTGAGTTATTTTGGTGTCCTGACTCTTTTGGTTCCTGCTTTCAGACTAAATGCCACAAAGAGTTGGCGTTCTTTCTCTTTCTGCAAAAAATGTACAGGGGCGGAAATAAAGAGCTCAGCGGTCCATGAACTGGCTCATGATGCCGCCTCGTTAGTTTTCACCTGGCGAGCCTGACACACGTTCCTCAAACGGATCAGAACGAGCCCCGCTGAACACACTCCTCTCCTAACAACAGCTACTCAGCCGTGACTGCAGGAAGATTATATCTCAGCAGTAAAGTGCAGCGTATGTTTAGCAATCTGTGTAAACGCGTTACCGTCTTTTTAATACGACTAAATCTGCACCGTCAATGTACACTCAGCACGCAGATAACCGGGCCAAATTAAATTCTCCTCTCGCTGTCGTCCCCGGTGATCTGATACTGCAGCTCTGTGGAAGGGAGAAGTTTTCCCTGAGCGCAGGCTGCAGGTTCGGTTCAGCAGTTTGAAGAGATTCACGGGGAAGTCGGTGCAGGATTAGATTAGTGTTCGTGCTGATTTAACACATCTGTACTCAGAGGCGGTACTCCTCACTGAGCAGCACGTTAAACAGCGTTTATAGCCCTTATAACAAACTCTATCTGTAGTCAGATGTTATTTAACTGTCTGGATTTAAGAAAACTTTCCCAGATCAGGCTTCTTTACTTTGCGGTAAACGTAATGTGATCACAAAACCATCAGCTCGCTCGCTGACGTGACTTTCGAGGCCGATCATCGACGACAAGTTTGTTGAAACGAGCTTGAAAAGATGCCGACTTGTTGCTCCTGCAGCAGCTCACCATCGTCTCAGCAGACTGACATTTAAATGTATTTCCAGAACGTCACTGTTGAGCTCTTAGCCTAGCATATTAGCATTAGCATGATGACACATTAGACTCTGATCTTGCTCTTCAGTTTAAACCACCTGTAACAGACACACTGGATGTTTAAACTCAGAACTTTACATTCAGTACGAGTGTGTCAGGTCCAAACACACTCACACACACCTTCTCCACTCTCATCCACACTGAGCACGCTCAGACTGAGTTCTGTTGGACCGCTGCCTCTTTGTTTCCAGCCCCAGTCGGCCTCTGACGGCCCGACGTTGTTTTATTTGGTATCTGGACCAACCTTTGCTGTGTTTAGTTCTTTGTTTTTGCCTCTAATCCTGTAAAGTTATCAGACTTTACTTTGTGTAAGTGTGTGTGAGAGAGGGAGAGCGTTAATTGTGCATGGTTATCTGTGTATATATATAAGAATATTTAAAGTTCTGTTGTGCATCTGTTTTATACCCGGAGTGTGTTTGCGTGTGTGTGTTTTAGGATCGTTCAGGACACCCTGCTACCTGTGTACGTGTCTGTGTCGGGCGTCAGGCTTTGCACAAAACTTTAATCTCATTTTGTCAAATGAAAAGGACAAAAAAATCAGTGACAGGCGAGCCGGAGGAGCCGGTGACGGCTCGGAGCGCGGAGCTCGGTTCTGCTGTTGTAAAAACGAAGATGCAGTTTGAATCATTTTGTTTTGTTTTCTGTTCCTTCAGTTTCTCCTGTGTCGTCCCGATCACACCTCTGATTTGAACTGTACATTTTAAAGCAAGAAACAGATTTCGTTTTGTTTTGTTTTTGGTTTGTTTCACGTTTGTATTCAGAATGGATCTAACTGAGTGACAGCGAGCCCGGCCCTGTGCGAGTCCACTCGTGTCGTCGTACATTTTGAACATTTTCAGCTCCTATGAGGGTTTTTTTTTTTTCTCCTCTCGTGAGTTTAAGGTGGACTAAACCTCCTGCAGTGTTTTTGTGTCTTTACTGGGCTTGTGTCACTGTCGGAGAGTTCGACTGCCTCGGTTTAAAGGACGCTGTTGAGCTGAGCGCGGCGACCTCTCTGTTATGTTTACATGTTCTTTTTCTTTCTGTGTTTGTTTGTCGGTGGAACTTGTTGCCTGTAGCAATCAAACCTCCTCTGACAGGCGAGGATAATTACCAACGTGTGGAGGTGACTGCTCATCAAATGTGGTGTGTTCGTTTCAGCTGTGACGATGATGAGGTCACCTGTGAGGATGATGAGGTCAGCTGTGACGATGATGAGGTCACCTGTGACGGTGCAGAAAGGAGGAAGATTCAGCGCACATATGTCGAAATCATCTCCGCTCTCGTCCCGTGGCGGCGCAGAAGTGTGTTAACAGGTGTGCGTCTGTGAAACACATCAGCGGTGCGTTGAGAGGAAGCAGCTCCCGTCGACCTCGGGATTTATCTGCAGTACGCTTTTTTTCGACCAATCAGACCGCTGGGAAGCTGATGAGTAATGAGTTTGCTTCTGTCTTCGGTGGCGTCAGACGGGAACGGAATAGTTTTGCGGATGGAGCGACTAGATTTGGAGGTCGTTCAAACACGCGACCCAAACGTCTCTCCTCGTAGGGACGTATCAACGCGGTGTCAAGACGGCACTTTAAGAAATCCATCTGCGGGTCTCGATAGCGAGCACGGACAGATTCATCAGCACCGATGTCAGAACCCAGACAGGTTCTGACATGCAGAGGTTCAGCAGTGAGCCTCATTCATCGGTTTAAAATCTTCAGATTTCTGCGTCTCCATCACAGTTTTCTAAAGGATCCTTTTCAGAAGTGTTTTCTCTTTTGTGCTCTCAAACCCCGATTAACTGATTAATTACAGGCGGGTTGATTCAATCCTGCAAACTGACTTTTTGCTCGACAGTTGTGACACTAAATCTTCCCCTCAGTCACAGTTCTGATCCACGTTACTGTCATTTTAATACACTTTGTCTGAATTGAATTTAAATCGTTGCGCAATCCGTCTGCTCTCAGCTGGACGTCCTGTTAGAGCTGACACACACACACACACACACACACACACGGATCAATACTTGTGCCATTTAATCTAATGGTGCCACCGTCTCCACTGACAGTAATCACACACACACACACACACACACACACACACACACGCACACCTTCTCCCGTGTGTAAAGATGATGGTCCGACCATCTGCTGGAGAGCGAAGCAAGTGTCAGTTTCCCTGGTGGAGTCATTAATCTCAAAGCCTGACCACACACACACACACACACACACACACACACACACACACACACACTCTCACACATACACACACACACACACACACACACACTCTCACACACACACACACACACACACACACACACAGGTCAGGCTGGCCAACACAAATACTCTCCAGCCTCCCTCCGGCTCCTCTGTTCCGTCCCAGTCCGGTCCGGTTCTGTCATCACACTCTGTTCTGAGTTTGTTCACCCTCCAGCATGTGTTTACCCATCATGCACCTCTGCTGCTCTGTGGCTGAGGCACACACACACACACACTATCCATTAAACCCCCTGAGAGACGAGGAGTCAGTTTCAAACTGTAAAATCAGGATTTGAGAGTAAAAAAGTGTTCGAACATTTTCAGAACTTGTTCCAATAAAAAACCTGCGTGTTGCTGCAGATTCAGTTTCTGTAATAAATCGCTGATATATAATAAATTAAGATGTTAAAGTCTTCATGTGTTCAATGTTGGAACACAAGAAAACGTCTGTTAACATGTTGACGTGACGTTTATCTGGAGCACATTTGTAGTTTGGACCATCTTTGTCTTTCCTCCTCGACCCAGATGTGTAGATTGTTTAACCTCCCACAGAAATGAACGAGATCACTTCAGTATGTGTGTTTGTTAATGAAGGCTAATTAACGACCCGCCCCCCCGATCGAGAGCTCCGACTTTATCCAAACGGTTCGAACAAACTTTGTCTCGATGAGTCGAATTAAAGTCAGAAACCTGAAAGTAACAAACGCATGAAGTTTTCTGCTGAAATCAGCTGAAAGAAACTTTGATTTCCAAATTTAAAATGAGTGAAATCTTTTTTTTTTTTTTTCTAAATCAGGATTAAAAGCTGAGAACCTGCTGATGATTCTGTCCCGGCCTGATGTCTGACATCAAACCTAACGATCCGTTGAAGCGTCAGTTTGTGGTTTTGTCCGTTTTGTCACTAACGAGCTTCTGTTGTTGCGTCCGAGCGGCACACAGACGATCCGGACCTGTGAACGGGTCGAAGCCTTATCACCACTCACACAAACACACGCTCGCCGTCACGTCACGTCCGTTCAGAACGCTTCTGTCCGAGGACGTCAAAAGGAAACGACTGGTGTGAACCGGACCTGTGCCGCGTGACCCGGCTGCGTGTTCTGTGTTTTTGTCTTTTAAGAGCGATGAAGAGGAGGAGGAAGGTTCGGCTGCGCACCGTAAAAGCTGGAGGAGGATGTTAAGAGAGAGAAATCAAACATTGCTAGAGTAAAACCAGTGCAATATCTTTTTATTTTTTATTGTGGTAAAAGCATGTTGTTGTCAATCTTACCTTACAACAATAATAAAGTTTTTTTATGTAGCTGCAGCGTGTCGGCGTCCTGATTGTGTTTTATGATGTTTGTTCTTCATCGTCACCTTTTATCTTCAGCGTGATGCTTTTTATTTATTAAGGAGAATAAAGAATCTGCAGCTGAACTCACACGAAGACGGAACATTAAAAAAGAACTGGACTCGACCCGAAACACTGCAGAAACTCCTGCATCACATCAGCTCAGGTTTTATTTACAGAACATGTTTATTCCAACGTGAGTCTTATTTTGAAAGCTTCAGTTTTAGCAGTGATATTAAAGTTTTCACAATATAAAGTCAGTCATTAATTATCTACATGATTACATGATGCTGCCAGACTTCTTATTTTACTACGTTCATCTCCAGTCAGCTGACAGAATACGTGTTATCAGGTGTGTTCATATGAAATACCTGTGTGATGTGATGAGACCTCAGTGATGATGGTATGCGTTAATAAGTCGTGACTGTGAGGCTGAAAGAAAAAGAAATACTTCCACCAGCTCACAGCAGCTGAAACAAAACAGAAAACAGTTTCAAACATCTCTTCTACTCATAATGTGAAAAATGCTGAATATCCGATACCGAAACATTTTCCAGACCGATAATCAGTCGAGTAATAATCATCTGTCAGAGCAACAGAATTATTCAAACCAGGCAAACGTCATTCTACCAAAGAAATAGTCCTAATTATCATCCAGAGAGAGAAACAGGAACCGTGTTCGTGGAAACGATGTCGCTGTAAGAATCAAACTCAACTCCACAAAAACAACCTGAACTGTTAGATTTCTTGTCTTTTTTTTCAGTGCGCTCCACCTTTCAGTTCTCAGAAACAACCCCAGGAGCATTTTCCTCTTTAACAGCTTTTCTTCACGTCTTTCATGAAATAAATATGAAGTTGCTGCTCCGCTCCGCCCGCCGCTTCCTGCCGAGCGTTTGATTCTCCCTCATTTGTTCTCATCACGTCCTCCTGGACAGTCCGTGTGAGCAGAAAAGTGCCCGTAAATTATCTGTAAACTCATTTTCCTTTCACTTCCGTGTCTTCCCAGTAAAGTGGCTTCATCCAGTCAGTTAAGCTGTGAGGTTTTTTTCTTTTCCTGGCACCGAGCTCCCTAATGGGGCTTCAAATGGGCTGATCGGCTGCTGGATGTGTCTCCGCCGTCTCTGCGGGAGTTTTTAGGCGTCTTAATGGTCTTGAGAGACAGCTTCAGCGGGGCTTGCAGTGCATTTATGGGGGGTAATGGCTAATCTGTGCAGCGCCGCGGGGCCGCAGAGCTCCGAGGAAGAAATGACGGTAAAATGGAGCTCCATTAGCCTCCGTCGCTATCGCTGCCTTTTGCTAAAGCGCCTCATTCTCCCGCCAATGGACTGCCGGGGTCAGAGGTCGCCCCGCCTGATTTAAACACCACGTTCTGGGATAATTGGGTCCCTCTCCCTTTCTGCCTCACCCTCCCTCCCCCCCGTCTCGATTCCTTCCATCCATCCAGGCGTCCGCGGGGAGCTGTCAGAGCCGAGGAGGAGAGCGAAGGGCCTCTCTCAGTCTTTACAGGAGGTCCTGAGGGGACGGAGGTACACATGGCGATGGCGAGGAGCTCTGACAGCAGGCGAACAGCCGTCCTACACGAGAAGGAGCCGCGGAGGAGCCGTGACAGGCGGGCAGCGCCGGGTGATGAATTGCCAGCGTCGCCTCGCTCTGACACGGCTCTACATGACCGGGCAAATTCATTCCAGGCTGCCGGGGAGGAAAGGAGGAAAGGAGGGAGGAGGACAGGGGAATGTTAGCGGGAGAAAACAATAAGTAATATATGCACTTCCTGTGTTTGGGCCGGGCCACGTGCCGGCGGTCAGGCGAGAAAACTGAAGATGAAGAAGTTCCTTTAACAGAACACGAGGCGTCTCTCTGAACCAACATGTGTTCAAGATTCTTTTACTGAAACACGATGTTTCAGTTTCAAACCTCTGATCGGTGCCGGACGGTTTTAATGACCCGCCAGTTGAATGTTTTTAAGTATTCTTGGTTGTTGGTGTCCAACACGAGGCTGCTGGTTGTCTCTTCATCCTGGAGAGTTTATCTGCTGATGAATCCATTTAATCTAACAAATCTAATTTCCAGTGTCAGTTTCTTCTTGTACTTAACGATGTGAGCACACTTGGAACCGGATCAGGCAAATCAACAAACTCTCAGCGTGTGATGAAAAAAATAAAGAATCTAATCGAACTGAATTTTGTAAACTGTTCCTGAAATATGATTTTTTTTAAATATCAAGGAAAACTTTTCTTTCAGAGAATCTGATCTCATTAACGTAACAAACACGATGCAGAAACACGGCGGGGCGGAGCTCAAACTACACAATGAGTTTATGAACCAATCAGATAATCAGTGGAAACACCTGTGTGAGTCATTTTTGTCCTCTCACTTTAAATTCCCTTCAAATGAGAAATAATCACTAATTATATGAACAGAACAACTGTTGGTCCAAACCCAGCAGAGGCAGAAGAACAGACCGGACTCGTCACCGTCATGAGATGAAGCTGACGTCTGTTTTCATCTGACCGGAGATGACGGCGGAGAATTTTCCTAAAATGTTGGATTGTTCCTTTAAAACTTCTCTGCAGCATAAAACTGGATGAACCAGCGACTGAAGAGAGAGACGCCCGAGGAGCCGCGGAGCATGAAGGTGCGTGTTTCATTGATTTTCAGGTTTCTCAGCTCGTCTTGTCTTCGTCCACTCGGGATGTAAAACACCGGCGGGAAACTTCATCACTGATACAAACAAACAAACAGTCGAAGTTTCTCACCGAGCAGAAGCTGAGTGTTGAAGTCGATGCTGAAGAAACATCAGTTCCACTTCTGATCCAGTTCATTGCTTTATTCATATTTCTAAACATTTGATTTTATGACAGAAGAGAGTTTGAGGATGGAGACAGAAACATGAAGTCTACAAAACAAAATCACACGTATTCAGTCTTCACACTTCTGTTAGAACAAAACTTCAAAGATAAGAAACTTTCATCATCACACCGACCAGAGCGCCGCCCGGACCTCCAGGCCCGCCACGTGTTTACAACGTGATGCACCGCGGCCCAAACGCTGTTAACGAAGCTTCACAACCCCAGAAATGATTCTGTCACTGTCAGAAGTTGATCCATTCGATCTGACAACATTTGTGAAGTCTAGAAGAGCCACATGATCAATCATTTTACTAACAAACAAGTTAGCGGAGCGCTAACAGGAAGTTAGCATGCTCCATGTGTGATGGCTCTTTGGGAACAGGCCAAGCCAAACTGTCCAAAAACTCGCCTGCAGAAAACTAACAACATTATATTCTTTAGTCTTCTCCGCACTAACCTCCCCCGTCTCCCTCGTCTCCCCCGTCTCCCCCGCTGTCCAACATCATTCTGAGAACAAACTTTGTTCTGCTCTGACCTCGTCTTCCTCATCACCATTAACGAGCGGACTGAAGTGATTAAATCTGCGTCCTGATTGGCCGCGGCCTGGCAGAGAGAGATTACATCCCATTACTCCCAGCGCTCTAATTGGTCTCTGTAGGTAGCAGGTGCCAGGTACTTAATGAGGCCTGTTGTGGCTGATGTATGGCTACTGTAACGTCCTCGCATCCGCCGCGGCCAAGACGATGACGCCTGTGAGACTAATAGCTCATGAAATGGCTGCCATTGTGGGGAGGAGCAGAGACGGATCGCTGTGGAGGCAGAACGGGCCGGGCCGGGCCGATCGATCAATCTGTTTGAGAGGAAGACGAGGAGGAGGAGGAGGAGGAAATGTTTTCTCTTCCTGTGAAAAGTGTTGAAGAATCTGTTGTTGTTGTCAGAACATCAGTGAGCTCGTCCTCGGACTCCTGCTGCTCCAGAACCGCCCGCCAGAATAAAACGCTGACACTGTAGTTTCCTGCAAACCACGAATACATTTGTACATTTTAAATGTTTCATATCAACGTTTCTGCAGATTATTTATAAATGACGAGGAGACGATGGAGTCACAGCCGTCCTCTGGACGATAAATTATATTTTCAACAAGACATCTGACTTCATGCGTCTCTGGGTCGACAGAACCAGGAGTTTTAACCCAGAACATGATATTTTCCTAAAAGCAGTGTTGTCCCAACATAGAGTCTAAAAATGTAAAGAAACCGTAAGATACGATGTGTTCAAAGTTAACACCAAACGTACAAACTGAAAGGTGAGATCTGTTCGGATTCACCAACTGCTAACTGCTACTAACTGTTGCTAACTGCTGCTAACTGCTACTAACTGTTGCTAACTGCTGCTAACTGCTGATAACTACTGCTGACTGCTACTAACTGTTGCTAACTGCTGCTAACTGCTGATAACTACTGCTGACTGCTACTAACTGTTGCTAACTGCTGCTAACTGCTGATAACTACTGCTGACTGCTACTAACTGTTGCTAACTGCTACTAACTGCTACTAACTGCTGCTGACTGCTACTAACTGTTGCTAACTGCTACTAACTGTTGCTTACTGCTACTAACTGCTGCTAACTGCTACTAACTGTTGCTAACTGCTACTAACTGTTGCTTACTGCTACTAACTGCTGCTAACTGTTGCTTACTGCTACTAACTGTTGCTAACTGCTACTAACTGTTGCTTACTGCTACTAACTGTTGCTAACTGCTACTAACTGTTGCTTACTGCTACTAACTGCTGCTAACTGCTGCTAACTGTTGCTTACTGCTACTAACTGTTGCTAACTGCTACTAACTGTTGCTTACTGCTACTAACTGCTGCTAACTGCTGCTAACTGCCACTAACTGCTGCTTACTATTACTAAATGCTGCTAACTGTTGCTCACTGCTACTAACTGCTGCTAACTATTACTAAATGCTGCTAACTGCAGCTAACTGCGGCTCCTGTTGGCTGACTCTGCCGGGAGCTCGGAGCAGCAGTTGTTGGTGTTGTTGAACATCATCGCTAATCGAGGGTAAAACCTGGCTAGCAGCTAGCTGGCTAGCATGCTAACTTTAATCAATTCCTCTGCAGCACAAAACATAAAACATAAAACTTTCTGCTGATAAGTTGAAGTTAATCTGTGACTCTGTCGTTCAGGGTTTTCTGCTGCAACACATGATTGTGAGCTGTGAAGAAGATGACATCATCATCCATGATGAGACTCACCTGTCTGACTCACCTGACTCACCTCCGTCTGTGGAGCTGCTCGTCTCTAAACTCACATTTCAGTTGAAAGATTTGAACCACAAAACACAAAAACTAAATATTTCCCTGATGAGTTTTGACCTCGGTCACTAATTTGACTTTTAATTTGTATAAAAGCGACAAAAAGTGAAGCCAAACTTTGGAAACTGGGTTTGATGAAGGTCAAACGTTATGAAGGATTTTCTGTTTTGTTTTGGAGTTTTAAACCCTGAATGAGACGGACAGAGTCACAGATTAACTTCAAGTGTTTTTATTGTTGACAAGAAGAAAATAAAAAGGAGCAGAATTAGAATTATTATTAGTGCTGTGAGAGCCGACAGAGGAAAGAAACAGACCGAAGAGAATAAACAGAGAAACGTTAACGAGTGAAACATCAGAGGAGCGCTGATTAATGTCCTCATGAGGAAATTCACCTGGATTCACCTCATCACACAGAGGTATCCTGCTGTGTGTGTGTGTGTGTGTGTGTGTGTGTGCGTGCGTGCATGTGTGTGTGTGTGTGTGTGTGTTAAAGGTGAGACCACAGACACACAGCGAGGACCTGACAAAGACCTTCCTCTTGACTCTGTGAACAAAAAGGCTGTTGAACAAAGGACTGATAGGAAGGGGTTAAGAGCTCCAGAGAGTGTGTGTGTGTGTGTGTGTGTGTGTGTGTGTGTGTGTGTGTGTGTGTGTGTGTGTGTGTGTGTGTGTGTGTGTGTGTGTGTGTGTGCGGGCACCTCGGGTCTCCATCAGTGTCGGGCTGATTGATTGGGACGTCAGCCAAGATAAAAGATCCCGTCCTCACAGCGCGGCCACGCAGCGCCCCGGGGAGAGAGAGCACACACACACACACACACACACACACACACACACACACACACACACACACACACACACACTCTCAGATACCTGTGCTGAATACAGATGTCCTGGCTGTGTTTATCCTCCTGTGGCCGGCTGCCGTGTCGGAGCGTCGCTTCGTCTCTCTGATGTTTCCACATTATTTCCATCACATTAGTAAAACAGACATTCTATAAACATGAATCTCCGTCTGGCAGAAATGATGTTTACATTTTTATTAAATGTTGTATTCTTTCCTCCAGACCACAGATTATTCACATTTGTATGTTTCATATGTTTCGTATCAACATTTCTGCAGATTTTATGTAAATAGTCTGACTGTTATTATCAGGAGGACGAGGACACGCTGGTGGTGTCGGTGCGTCATCTGGCTGATTTTCGTGACATTTAATGTTCAAGGAGACACTGAGATCTGCTCAGACCTGTGAGAGCGGACCAATCAGAGCAGACTCTGATGGGGGGGGGGGGGGGGGGTGCACAGAGGGTGAATAGAGGAGCTGCAGCAGAAAGTGTCAGAAAACTGAAACGTGTAAACATTTACAAGCCGAAACAAAGACGAGCTTTATAAACCTTTAATGACACAATAATGATTTAATATCAGATTAAGTGTCTTAATCACAGACAGGTCCTTAACAAATACAGTCATAAATAAATAAATAAATTAATGAAGAAATAAATGTGGCCCAACTGATCGTATGTGATTGATTTTCTTGGCCAATTTGTTATTCATTTTTAATTCCCATGTTTTATTATTTTCTACAACATCCTTCAGTTGCAGAAACACAACAACACCACTGAGTAAAGACTCTGATCACACACGCTGATCACACACACACCCACACACACACACACACACACACAGACACACACAGACAGACACACACCTGTCCACAGCTGCAGTTCAGCGTCCGGCCTGCAGGAGCTGCTGCTGCAGCACGTTCCTCTTTGTTTCCTCCTCGCTGCTTCATTCAGACGTCTCGTTCTGCTTCTCAGCGTTCACTTTATCATTCTCTTTATCGCTGTGTGTTTGTTGGACTGTAGACTCACACCAGACTCCACCTCCTCCACCTCCTCCACCTCCTCCACCCCTCTCTCTCTCTCTCTCTCTCTCTCTCCTCCTCCTCCATTCATGTTTCAGCTCCCTCGCTCCTCTCTGATCAGGAGCTGTTTGATGTGTCTGACATCTCTATCAGATCGTCTGCAGGGAGAAACAGCCTGAAATATAAATACACGAGCATCTTTCACACATTTTAACCTGCTGACAAACTCACATGATGCTGTTTCATAGACCAGAACCGGGACGTGACGGACCCACAGACAGAAGGAGAACCAGGGTTTGACTTCTTAAGTTATAAGTTCACTGACTGACTGACAGGAAGTGAAGATGTGATGATTCTGTTTCACTGCTGACAGAAATACCTTCAGTTCAGATTTTAGTGTCATTAAATGTAAACTTTGATCCAAATCTGCACAGAAAATAGTGAAATGGGTCGAGATCACACTTTTCTATCTGCACATTGAGCTCTGAGTCGTGTTTATTTAACAGCCTTCATGTGAACAATGACTGAAAAGTGTCAGTTAATCACAAATTCTGCTGAACACACGTTAACTTTCCTCCCTCACAGTTTACACGACTTCTCCTGACGCTGTTCGTGTCCTCAGACTCTCAGAGACTCTGTTGTGTGTTTGATTCATGGCAGCACCTCTGTGAGTGGGTCGGTTCTGATCCTGGAGGAGCGGGTCAGAACCTTTTGAAGAGCTCGTCGAGGTGAAGATCAGCTGAAACGCTCCCACCTTCCCAAAAACACACCTGACACACACACTCCTGCAGAAGAAACAAAGCCTGTGTGTGTGTGTGTGTGTGAGAGAGAGGGAGTGTGTGGGTGTGTGTGTGTGTGTGTGGTCCCGGTCCTGCTCCGGGTCTGGACCGGTCCCTGGAGATAAACATGGAAGCGAGCACTGTGAGATCAGAACAGCAGATCAGCATCTTTGTTCTCTGGGATGTGTTTTCCTGCTCGGTGCGGCTGAGCTGGCGGTCCGATCATTACCTCCTCTAACTGTGATGGTGTTGCTGCGACGAACTCTCACCCTCAGTGCTTCATCACTGTCACTCACTGAGCCGCAGAACAAGTAGATATTCAATTACCGGGCCGGGTTTGGTGGCGCTGTGAGCATTAAAATGTAGATTACCCAATTAAACCATAGGAGGGCACTGTTTGATTAGATTAAAGGCCACACAGATCTTTGTAAAAGATGATGCTGCTCACAAATGATGACAAAAAAAGTGCATCTCCAGCCTGCTGCGCACACGAGGCAGCAATAAGTGGTTTATTTTAATATTTTGTTAGCTTTATATCCTTAATTAGTCCATTTTTTAAGTCCACTCAGGTTTCCTGCAGCAGCTGTGGCTACAGTAGCGGGGGGAGCCTCCCCCGGGGCGAGCGGAGGTTTGGGTTTATTTTGGAGGGAATCTAATTATCTCCTGCGCTGGAAGTGGGTCGAGGTTCTGAGATGAAATGTGGCCCCAAAAATTAGCATTTTGACGTAACGCAGTGCAGAGTTTCAACACGTGATGGCCAAAAGTATGTGGACAGCTTCCATGTGTGGATGTTTTCATTGGGTCTGCTGCAGATTCTGGTGGTTTGGGCTCAAATACATACAGTCAGTTTATTTATATAACACATTTAAAGATGCACTTTACAGTAAAGTTAGAGAAGATTTAAAAGCAGTAAGAAGACATTAAGAATACATTCACGGAGCACTGGAGGAGATGGTTGGCTGGGGGGGTCTGAACAGGTCTGCACAGGAACCTGGACTCAGCCCGGGTCAGACCTGATCACCAGCATCATGTCGGACCTCACCGGTGCTGTTGTGGCTCGATGCTCTTGAGCAGACTGCAGATACACGGTGTTGTGTCCAGACGTCCACATACTTCTGGCCATGTAGCGTAGCTCATCGGTCTCTCCTCACCTGGACAGTTTCTTGAGTGTTTCCAAATAGTCACAACCAATCACAACTCAGGAGAGGAACCAATCACAACTCAGGAGAGGAACCAGTCAAATAAGATGAAAAGCTCTCGTACTTAAATATTAAAAAACAACCTGTGCATCCAAAACTACAAGTTAAATCAGACTTCAGGATTATGAGGCGGCCGATCAGATTCCAGCACCCAGAATATGTTCACATTCAAGTTGGTAATTGATTTAATATATAACTAATTAACAACTAATTGATCAGTGCAGCTACAGATTTAATGCACATTTACACACCAGTGAAGTTGTCGTTGTCGTTGTGGTTGTCGTTGCCGCCCTGCTGGACGCCTCCTGATCCTCTCTGTCTGCACTGATTGCAGGTAAAACACAAACACCTGGTTGACCTCCTGAGGCACCTGGAACAGCTTCATGCACCTCATGATGGTTTTGTTTCACTGTAAACAGATTTACAGTCTCACGTCTCACTTTAAATCATTAAATCCTTCTTCTGTGATCCACCTGATGGTTTCTTCACAGGAACGTAAGAAGTCTTTTATTTCTTGTTTCTTGTTTGAGGCTCATGAATGGGAATTAACTTTGTGTCTGTGTTGTTTCATGCGTCGTGCTGAAGTGACACAATCACAGAGCTGTGAGTTTTCTTTGTCCTGCTCCTGTTTGATTCACTGAATCCTGACAGATTCTTCTCTTCTTCTTCTGTTAGTTTGCTCCTGAGAGACTCGCTCCTGATAAACGGTGGCAGAATATCTGACTGAACTCAAACAGCACAGCGGCACTTTACTGTCCAGCTGCAGCCTGTAGAGACGTGTTTTGGATCTGTACAGGTACCTTCTTCCTCATTGCAAAGACAATCTGTGTTTTTTTTTAAATGCCCATCTTAAGTAAAGAGAATAATTAAGGTGGAGGCTCGTTGAAGTTTGCTGTCAGCGCGTGAAGCCGTCTGCTGTCAGCGCGTGAAGCCGTCTAAAGGAGGCCACGGCTCTCAGGAGGAGCCGAGGAAAAACGTCCCCGGTGAAAACTAACTTTAAACTCTGATATTAGCTGCCGTCTATATGCAGATGAGATTCAGCGGATGGCCTCGTTTCATCCAGTAGATCATGAATTGATCATGTGTGGAAAGACTGAGCTGCTGCTCCGTCGTCACAGTCTCAGTGAACCGTTTGTATGTGTTGTCATGTTTTTGTTCTGTAAGAGTGGAAACATATCTGTGTGTGTGTGTTTGTGTTGTTGTGGTGTTGTTTTTAAATCTACTTTTGTTCTGAATCATTTTGAGTGTGTTGATCTTTTTGCTGTGTCACTTCCCTGCACACCGCACACAGAAGAGGTGATGTCACATTTCCAATTTCAAAGATGACTGATCACAAACTTTAAACAGATTGTGAGAACGATGCTGGATCTACACTTCTGTCCCCGACCTCCGAGCACTTTCCTACTGTCTTTGAACATGAAGGTTACCAGTCTGATCCTGACCGTAGCGACCGTAGCGACCGTAGCGACAGCTGCCTGTCACTTCTTATTTGAATGTGGGGTGAAAAGTTCATACTGGAGCTTTAGTTCACTACAATCAACACAGTCTAATAAACACACTGATAAACATCTCTGATAAATCAGCCACAATCAGTCACTTGTTACACCTGAAGCTGTGTGATTTGTGCTAACTGGGTTAGCTGGGCTCAGGGGCTGTGTGCTTTGTGCTAACGTGCGACAATTAAGGAGGTTATTGTTGCAGCTGTCGCTCTGATCTGTGTTCTTTGTGCTACTTGGTTAGCAGCTGAAGAACAGTCCTGCTCTGCTTGGTTACTTACTTACTTACTCTGTCTTTTGCTCGGTGGCTGTGTGCTTCACGCTACTGAATTAGGAAGCAGGCTGTGTGCTTCGTGCTACTGAGTTAGCAAGCAAGCTCGATGGCTGTGTGCTTCGTGCTACTGAGTTAGCAAACAAGCTTGGTGGCTGTGTGCTTCGTGCTGCTGAGTTAGCAAGCAGGCTGCGTGCTTCGTGCTACTGAGTTAGCAAGCAGGCTGCGTGCTTCGTGCTACTGAATTAGCAAGCAAGCTCGGTGGCTGTGTGCGTCTTGCTACTGAGTTAGCAAGCAGACTGTGTGCTTCGTCCTACTGAGTTAGCAAGCAGGCTCGGTGGCTGTGTGCTTCGTGCTACTGAGTTAGCAAGCAGACTCGGTGGCTGTTTGCTTCGTGCTACTGAGTTAGCAAGCAGACTCGTGGCTGTGTGCTTCGTGCTACTGAGTTAGCAAGCAGACTCGGTGGCTGTGTGCTTCGAGCTACTGAGTTAGCAAGCAGGCTCGGTGGCTGTGTGCTTCGAGCTACTGAGTTAGCAAGCAGACTCGGTGGCTGTGTGCTTCGTGCTACTGAGTTAGCTAGCAGGCTGTGTGCTTCGTGCTACTGAGTTAGCAAGCAGACTCGGCGGCTGTTTGCTTCGTGCTACTGAGTTAGCAAGCAGACTCGGCGGCTGTTTGCTTCGTGCTACTGAGTTAGCAAGCAGACTCGGCGGCTGTTTGCTTCGTGCTACTGAGTTAGCAAGCAGGCTCGGCGGCTGTGTGCTTCGTTCTACTGAGTTAGCAAACAGGCTCGGTGGCTGTGTGCTTCGTGCAGTGCATTGTTTTAATCACTAACCATATCCAGCTACCTCCGGTAAGAGAACATTATGAAAGTAAACAACGATGTTTGTTACTTCTGGGACATGTTGGCGGAACTTTCTCTGCCGTTCTTCTGCCGCCAGCTCGCTGATAGCTTCAGCAATACATCCGTCTAGCCTTGTAGAAAGATTGCAGTTCCCTCACAGTTTTCTGTTGATGAAATTAGCGCCGCATGTTGCTTCATGAATCTGGTTCTTGAAGATGGTGAAATCCTCTCAGTGCTGTAATCAACATCAGATGAGTTTCTCTTTTCGTACAGAGCCAGAAAAAATCAACTCTGAGCTTCATACACTTTAAGAACGTTGGCCTAGATTCACAGTTACATCATATTCTTTGAGATATTTCCTCAGTATATATATTTAAATACCGGTATACTGTATACTGTATATGCGTGCACACTGGTTTGGGCGGCTCTGCGCTGACTGTATTTAATGAACGTGAAGATTCTGGGATGTCAGAAATATGTGTTTGGTTGTCAGCTCGTGAGAAGTTTTCTCAGTCTTGCCATCAGCAGATTATACAGAATATTTGATTTGCTTCTCAAACCGGCACTCGCGGGGATTTGGTAATACTGTCAAAAAAGATGTGAGGAGGAGTTGAGAGGGGAGATGGAGAGAGATAGCAGGAGAGCGTCGGGCTTTGATCAACAGGAGATCTCTCAGAGTGTTTGGCAGCCGACGCTCGCTCTCCTGAAACACATCTCTCTCTCTCTCTCTCTCGCCGGCTCTTCCTGTTGTTCTCAGTCCTTGGATTTGCCCTTCACTCTCAAACTTATAGCTCCATACATCCACATCTACAGAGTATAAAACCCTTTTTACCTCCCGCCTTTGTTCTTTGTCTTTCTCGCAGCTGGAAAAACTCCTCGGCACCAGCAGAAATCTGCGGTGAGGCCCAGAGTGTCTCCAGAATTACAGAATGTACTGCTGTTGTGCAGCCGAACCAGCCGAATCCAACTTCCACCGCTCGAAATCTCCGTACTGTTTTGATTCTCGTTGTGATTTGACAGACTTTGGGTTTAGCGGACTGAGCGTAGAGCATCGTGGGACCGGACTGGCAGGGAAATACTCGTCCCTTACTGTACATACTGCGAGCCAGAGCGGGCCGGCGGCCATCAGGCAGCTGCTGGAGTGACACTCTTTGATGATGAGCTGTGAGAGCTGGACGGTGACTCCAACATGGCAGTTCACTCAGAGGTTAGAGGAGATGTTTGGACTAAACGAGATGCGAAACAGTTCTTCCTCTTTCAACTGCAGCCCAAACAGCAGAGAGCTGATGTCCTCAGAGAGCCTCTGATCGCGTGGTCGTCCAACACGAGCGCTTTTTAGGATCCGCGTTAATAACACAACTTGAAACAGGAGGGAACGTAACCGAGCGGCCGAGTCTGCAGGATTAGATTCTTAGATGAGCTGACTGTCGTGTTTGGAGGTGAAAGGGTCGAGAGGTGTCGTTACAACAGAAGAAGATGGCTGCCAAACCACAGACCAGACCACTGTCAGAGACTGTGTGGCTGTTCGGGTCTGCATCCTTAAGAAGAGCATTTGAAGGCCAAATACGACACAACACAACACGAAGCTGTCCCAGTCTGAAGGCTCCTCCAGATGCTCCTTCTTTCGGAGGATGCACCGCTACAATCCTTTCTATCCCAGGATTCTTTGTGCACCCGAAAAAGAAGAAAGAAAGAGAGAAAATGGCGACATCGCGTGGCGTAGATCGTCACTTTCGCAGGCCTGGGCGGCAGAAATCTTGACGTAAAGGCCGAGTCCTTCAGAGGATGCAGCCCCTGAACTGAGACACAGCACCTGTTTCAACATTAGTAAGCGTGATGTTTGTATTCTGGGTCGGTCTCGATGTGTCATGCAGTCGTGATCTGTGGCACGATCAAAAGTTTTTCCTTTCATAGTCACTGAATGTGTCTTAACTCATCTGACTGCAGATCTGGTCGCTGACCACCTCCTCGCTTCACTTTCACATCAGAAGCCGCGTTTCCTTCGTCGAACCTGTTCTGATTTTTGTGGTGAGAAATCAAAACATTTTTAAAGTGCCGTTCGTTCTGAAGATGATCTAAATGTTCTCACACACTTAACACAGTTAATCTGTAGATCGAGGGCATGTGGGGGAGGCTGCATCTCTGCAGCGCCAGCGTGGAGGCAGCGAGATTGAGGTCGAGCTTGTCGATACTCGAGAGTGTGTGTGTGTGTGTGTGTGTGTGTGTGTGTGTGTGTGTGTGTGTGTGTAGGTGTTGTTCTCGGCGGCTGCAGTGTTGACGGGCTGAACTCCATCTGTGAGTTCACGAGTGTTTGTTTGCTCCCCGGTCGGCCCGTCTGTGATGTGAGATACGCCGTCCTTGTATTTCTCTTCTTTGAAACTCTCCACAGTGCAGATATATAAAAAAAATAATAAAGTCAGTGTTATTATTTAATGCTTTGGCCCAGATACGCCGTGTGGTCTCACCTCGCAGCAGCAGCCGCCGTCGTGCTGTGCAGCAACTATTACTGTTGCATCATCGGGCCACGAGGCGTGTGTTCGATTGTAAACTGTATTTTATGTAAAACTGAACTACATGTGTTACATAAACTCGTGCTGAGCGACTGGACGTGACTCTGCTCTGAAAACATCCCCGTGTACTGACGATCAGCCGGGTTTGGACCTCAGAGCAGCAGCTAACAGACGTGAACGTTTCTGCTTCGAGCATCATTTCATTTCCAGTGATGCAGCGTGTGTATTTACGGTGGATAACACAGTTTATTAGCTACATCTGATGCAGTCTGATATGAAAATGAACTAAAATGAAAGACTAGCTGAGCAGTTAGCCGCTGGAACGAGCTAACATCGCGTCCCGACTGATTCTTTGTCTGCGTTTCGTTCGTCTTCTCTCGCTGTGAGTGATGCAGCGCTGGCTCGCCGCAGTTTGAGCCCGATGCCCGGTCTGTGTTTTTATTTCTTGATAGCGAGCTAGCTTGTTTTATAAAGTGACAGTGGTATGATCGAGTACAGCAGGTAGATTAATGAGATAAACACCAGTAACTGAACTGCTGTGAATATGATGATATGAATCAGCAGCTGTATTAACCGTCTCCAGGTGATCTCCAGCTTATAAGAACATGGTTTGTTTGTGCATTTTCAACAGATGCATCATGATATCAAACAGCAGCAGGTCCTGGGGTCGAGACCTCACGTTCTCCATGTGTCTGCGTTGGTTTTCTCCGACTTCCTTTCAACAATCCAAAGACGAACAACAAAAGAGTTCAGTGTGAATGAAATATACGACATCGCTGCAGTAACTCCTCCCTTCATGAAGACTGTGCAGGCAGAGAAAAGCTGCATGAGGTTGTTTTTGCTTCATTCTAATGTGTCGGCCTGAACTGATCTCCAGGCAGTTTCAGTGGAACAGCTAACTGGCGCGGCTCCAGAGCAGCCAGAAGTCAAACTGTCACACGGAGGATTCTGGCAGATCTGAGACCGAGTAAATATTTCTCTCCCCTCCGGCGGCCGTCAGAGGAGGATTATCTGAACACACTGTTTTTATTACACCTGGTTTATGATTGTTGGATGATGAACCTGTGGTCATATGACTGCTAGCTAGCTGTCTGGGGCTAATGTATTGCTAATGATATACATTTAAGATGTTCTTGTTCTGTGGACTTCACTTTGTTTGTTCCGGCACGAGGGACATTTTCAGTCTCTTTATGTGAATCCGGTTTCTTGTTTCACATTTCTTTTTCTTTTTTCTGCCATTTAATTTGATTATTATTTCATCCAATATGTATTTTTGAATATCTGATATGAAGACGACTGTTTAGGGTCGATTGCCAGTGACGATCACTGTAATCACAGCAGGGAACTGGACTTTCATCGTACGCTTGGTTCTGCTCAGGCAATAAAACTCCTCGTTCAGGTTTAGGGTCAAACTCACTTCTGTAACTTCAGTTTCAAACATACATGATGAGAATTAACCACATTAGTGAGTGAAAATAGCTTCCTGTTGACTTCTGGTTTCGTCCGGTTCTGACCTGACCGTCCATCCCGGACCTCCATATACAGACTTTCTGCTCTTCACACTTCTTCTTCCTTTGCAGCTGTAATGACTCCTGCAGCCACTAGAGGGCGCTGCCTAACGTACATGTATGGGTGCTGATAAGCTGCTTTCACCGTTGACCTGTTCACGAGAACAAGCTGATCTTGAAACAGTACCTGAACAGAACACTCTTTCTCCCTCTGGAGCAGGATTCCACATGATTGACCTCCACGAGATCCATCTGGCACGTTAACCAGCTCGTCCCGCACGTCCCGCTCCGGTTTCCTCTCGCCTTCTTAAGGTAATCAGACAGACAGGGAAAGCTTTACTAATCCAATAACCTGCGACTCAGAGACTCATTAGCTCAGTGCTGCATTAGAACCAAATCCACATTAAAGCCCCGTCTCAGTCCAGTCTGGACTGGTATTATTAGTGTCCCGCCCCGCAGATGTCCTGATGATCACAGGTATCAACACTAATGCTGCTGAGAAGTTTGAATCTGTTTCTCTAATCTACTTTATCTGAGTTTAATCTGCAGGCGCTCCCGCCTCCTCGTCAATGGGTACTGGAGAGCAGTACAACAAGACCGGGTCAGGACCGAGAGTGTGGATATTAAATGCTCATGTGCACAATATAACACAGCAGGAGGAGGATTTAAAAATAGGATGACACATAAACAGACTGTGTTGCTCACTCGGTCACAGACCAACATGTTTGTAGGACCGGACCTGTTGGTTCTGTGTATCTGCTCCGTCCAGCTCCAGCAGACCGGACCCCTCCAGAACAGATACGCAGGACTTCTACTCCTGGCAGATGCCGGAGCACGACGCAGCAATTCAGCTGAATTTAGCACCGAGCAGACAGGAAGTCAAGCATGGCAATAACAACATAACATCTGGTTACTTTTCAAAATAAAACACTCAAACAAATCTCAAAAAAGAGACAAACACAAACTCTTTTACTAACCCTTCGGTCAGGAACACTTCCTGTTGTTGTGTTTATAACACAGACCTGTTACTGTGGTCACCAGTGATCATGTGATCATCACGGGATCTCCTCGGTCGCACGACGCCAGCTGTTGGCAGTACAGCGCCATGGTGGACTCAAAACGCAACCGGTGGGGGTTACCGGATGGCGGACACCGGAGCAAAACCGGATCAGAGCCGTAACGTAGCGGACACGTATCTGGTGGAATCTCGGGTTGGGGAGAAAACACTTGAGCGAAAACTAAACCAAGAACAACCCAGAGTGTCGTGAGGAACACAGGGTGAGAAGTTCTCTGCTGCTGGGAGTCGGGATGTGACCGTCAGGACGCTGACGGTCGGCTGCTGGTGAACGTCTGCGGCCCTCCATGTTGTGATTCGTCCTGTCGGCCTCGAGTTGCTGCCTCCGCCTCTTCATTAGTGACTTCAGTCTTGAACTGAAAACACAGACTTCCAGCACCTCGTTGGACGGAGACTTTCCCATCATGCAGCTGGTCGGCCTCTAGTCTGCTGTCGTCTTCACGGTGTGAGGCGGAGCATCTGTTGGCCACATTAACAGGTTTTTAATGTTTCTGGAGGTCATGAAGCATCTTGACGTCCTGATCGCTTTGCTAGCCGTCGTGGTCGACCACAGACAGACAGCGCTGTTGTTTTCTGACACGGACATTGTAGTAAGATTCAAACAAGTAAAGAAACCACATTCCTTTACATATAAACAGAATGGAACGTGTCAGGTGTTGTTGATGTTGTTGATGTTGGTGTGTGCGAGTCTGAACCGACGTCAGCTGTGAACAACGACGTGTCTGACTAAATTCTGTTGAAATACTGTTCTGTGCCCTGTTGGACCTGCGGAGGCGGGAGAAGAAGAACAATGGAGGACTTTGAGTCCTTCCTCTCCTCCATCCTGTGTTTAAGAGACAGCTGTGAAATGAAGGTGTTAATTATTCATGGGGTTATATGTATATATTTAAACTGCAGGAACGGAGACAAGCATCCATTATTCAGCACGCTCGGGCTTTTTATGAGATTAATCATTATTAAGTGAGACTGTGTGGGTGGTGGAGTGGACACAGGAGGACGAGTGTTCAAATCCGTGTGTGTGTGTGTGTGTGTGTGTGTGTGTGTGTGTGTGTGTACGCTGCAGTCAGAATCATAAATCACCCAAGTTGATCTCAAGTGTGTGTGTGTGTGTGTGTGTGTGTGTGTGTGTGAAATTACATTTCACTTCTGTTTAATTATTGCAGAGTTTCATCATCAGCAGTCAGAGCACGAGTGTGTTTGTGATTTACACCACATATGAGTTAAATGTTTGCATTTGGGGGATTTAATGCTTCTTCTAGTCGTTTTATTATATGTGTAAATGGTGCAACGTGTGTGTGTGTGTGTGTGTGTGTGTGTGTGTGTGTGTGTGTGTGTGTGAGCAGCTGGGCAGTCAGATTACCAACAATCACGATCACAGTCCACTAATCAATACTTCCTCTTACCATGCTAGTCACACCTTACTGCCTCCTTATTGTGTGTGTTTCCAAGTCTATATAAATGCTAAATGTGTGTGTGTGTGTGTGTGTGTGTGTGTGTGTGTGACATTCCTGATTGGGGCGTTTTTATTCAGCCGTGCAGAGCAGTTAATGAATTTACTGAGTTTCTAATGCATGAAATACTGAAGTCACGCCTGTTAAAGGTTCTCAGAGCTGGAGTTCTTTTCTTTTCTTTTCTTTTCTACAAACTAATGGAACAAACAACAACAACAAAACAAGAAGAAAGTAAATTTTTCAGCAGGATGTATTTTCATTCGGAGACGTCGACGTATTTCTGTGGTTCAGACTGAAGTAAAGTAAAAGAATAAACACAGCTGGTGGTCTTAAAGATGAACGTTAGCGTCACAGAAAAGCCTCCGTGGGCTCCTCCAGGTTACAGCTAGCTTACCACACAATTAGTTTTCAATTAGCTACACTAGCTTTCAGTTACTCCTTAACTAGCTTACAAGTTGCCTACAATTATCTTAGAACCAGCTTATAATTAGCTGAGAATTTTTTTTAGAACTTATAATTAGCTCAACTAGCACACAATGAACTGACTTTTAGCCTAAAACATCCTATAACTAGCTTACAATTAGCTTGTAAACCATCTGACAGTTGTCTTGTTTTTTCTTTTCTTATTCACAATATGCTGTTTAGATTCAACGTACTGCTTTTTTACCTATTTGTTTAACTTATTCATTATTTTTTTGACTAGTAAAGGATTATTTTATCTTATTCACATCTATCTTACAACTAGACCTAGCTTACAGTTAGCTCACAACAAGCTAACATTGAGCCTTAGACTGTCAGCTCACGCACAACAAGCTTACAAACACACTACAACTGTTTTACAACCAAATGCAACCAGTTTTACGTCTATTTCACAACCACAAATAGCTCAAAAAGCGTTCAAGTAGCTAACGGCTAGCTTAGTGTGCAGACGCGTATAACAACAAGATTGCAGGTTTCTAAGCTACTGATATTAATTACGATCACCAAAACCTACTTTGTCTGAAAGGTGATCCAGGGCCTCACAACTTTAGCTTCAATACATCTTATAATTCTAATTCTTAATGTAATTTGAATAAACAACTTGTTTTACAAATATGAAGCCTTGTCAAGGAAACTGAAACTTGTTTGAAAGAGCATTGTGTTAGCACAAGTTTTGAACAGCCGCTCAGACGTCTGTTAACACATATTACAACACAAGTAGCAGCACATTATAATCAATCAATATGACTATTGTAGCAGTTAATGATCAGACAGTCCCAGATCCCTTTAATGCTGTAAGTTATATTGTTAAACTGCTCATATATTCATTGAGACGCATGTTTAAGTTCATTAAAAGCGTCTTCTAATGCGCTCCGTCACCGTTGACTTCAGAGAGCGAGCGTCCTTGAGTCCGGAGCCAAGGCCACCTTCATCGCACTCATGGGGATTTAATTTGCCTTGAATCAATTTAGTGAGCGTTCGAGCCGGCGAATCGATCAGTGAATTGATCAGGTCCCCATCAGATAATCAATCTGTGGCTGTGTGAACCACCGACCTCTTTATGGAGTCGTGTGTACAGTGAAGGATGAGCTGACTGATCAGCTGCTTCAGTTATCGTCCGTCAGGTGGAAAAAACATGTTCGCCGCCGATTATAAAAAAAAAAGTTTGAACGCTCGAGTTCATTTAAAATTGAAACGTTGCCGTTGTTACCGTCTCGCTCGCTCCGTGTCGAGGCTGAGCGACTCTCGTCCCTCCGAGCAACAGTTAACTCGAGTTGTGATAAAATATTCTGGATAATTTTCTGCCTCCGTAATGAATTCAGAGTAATTGGTTCCTCTAAGGAGAACCTGTCAAGTGGATCTGGGCTTATTTATGCTGAAAACCTTCAAAGGAGAGAATCAACTTTTGTTAATTTTCACATGTAGATTCTCAGATGCTGTAAAATATAGACGTGCCAGCCGAGGGATTTGAGGAGTTCTTAAAGTTCTTGCAGCCCTGGACTCAAATAGGATTTTAAGACTCTGGGCCCTGCAGGACCGAGGTTTATTAAAACGGGCTTGTTATAACTCATGTCATGTACCCAGCTGAGCAGAACCAACTGGATCTGAACCTGCAGTGAATAAAAACAGATGTGAACATGCAGTATTCATGCTCCTGCTCTGTTTGGGTCCTGCTCGTTGTCTCTGCTCGTTAATATGTGGGAATATTTGAAGGATCAATTAAAACCGTTTGTATTTATAATATTTAAGTTGTGTTTGGATTTGAACACGTCTCCGCTGCCTTCAGAGGAGCGACGTCCATCGACACCCCGAGATCATTAAATTATCAGTTATTATACTGCTGAAGGAAAACGGACAGCAGAGTTGAAGGTGACGCGTTCTTTTTTAAATACCCAGCGTGCAGAAGTGGAACATGATACTGGCCGACATGTCATATTCATAATTACATTCTCATTAGTGTATATTTACCTGAAGGCAAAGTGGAACATCCAGGTGATTATATACATGCCATGTGGCCGCCATGTTTTTAAGGTAGAGCGGACAAAACAAACCGAACACTGGCTCTGAAGTCGGCCCTTCGTATTCTGCCACTAATCCTACGTACTGGACCTTTTAAGTCGTTTACAAAATGCCACTTTGCATTTTCAACTCCCTCAGATATGTAGAACTGCAACTTTTCTGCTCATAGTTTCTTACTGATGAAGCAGCGTGTGTTCGGGGGAGACAAGTCGTCACAAAAACAATATTTTCCTTGTGAACTTCTGACTTTGCACGATCATAAAAAAGAGCCAGTTAATTCATGTCTCCTTGATTTTCAGCCCTTGTTGTTGATGTTTCCTCTGCTGACCTGTTTGTTCGCAGGCGTGCAGCGTTCTGTAAAAGTTTTACAGACATGAATGATTATAAAAGTTAAGATTGGTTCTCATGTAGTTCGATACCTTCAGGCTCATCCAGACATTTAAAAATCCATCCTCGGATTAATCCGGCAGCTTAAGGGACTTTAGTTTCAACATTCAGCCGTGTTGGTTGTTGCTCTGTAAAGCTGAGACGGGTCTGGACCTCTGTGTGTGTGTGTGTGTGTGTGTCTGTGTGTGTGTGTTCCTGCCGGCCTGCAGTGTGTCATCGTGGCGGCGCTGCGTTCACACTCTGGCTGAGAGTTTGTGTTCTGACTGAGCTGCAGACGGATGTTTATACAGGCTGAGAGGCTGCAGGTGATGCGTTCAGGTCGGCACGGTGACAGCAGCGTTCACCGCCACCGCCTCCGCCGTGCTGAGAGAACGGATGAAGTCAACTCGTCCTTCAGCTGATCGCGCTGTAACACACACACACACACACACACACGGTCGAGGTCATGTGATCCGTCCTATCTGTCATCATCGGATCAATCGGCCAGCAGAGGTCAATTACCCGACACCTTTCATGATGGTCACAGAACTATTACAGCCCGTTCATATCTACAGCCAATGACGGATGATCCCCAGAGTGTGTGTGTGTGTGCGTGTGTGTGTGTGTGTGTTTGTGTGTGTGTGACTTCATTAACCTCTCCGTCTCTCTGCTGTTTGTGAACAGTCGTTGCCAGTTTAATTAATCCGCTGTGTGTCTGTCATGCGTCTCTGTCAGAGTCCAACACGAGTCCAGAACCAAGAAAAGTTCAGTGGAAGAACTGAGTCAGACTTTTATTTACTGAGGAGCATCACAGTCTGACCCGCACCAGAACCACCATCAGAATCTGCTGCACAGTCACCAAAGTGGTCCAAAGAGGCGACACTCACCTTTCAGCAGATCACTGGTTCTGATCACATTTAAAGGTGACATCCGTCTACGATCGGTCCGACGTGCTGCAGCTCCGCTCTCGCATTCATCCTTCGATAAATCTGAAACCTCGTTCAACCAATTATCTAATGACGACTTCACTCGGGCCGCAGCCATCGATTATTCTAGTAATTGAGCATTCTGCGGTGGAATAATCGAGTCATCGGATAACAAATATTGCGCGCTCGGCAAGGTTATCCATGAGATCAGTTCTGCTTTATTAAAGAGCGAGAGTGATGAACAAAAGAGACGTCGGATCGCCAGGCAGCCACCACGCTGATTCACTTTAGCCGCTACTGCTAACGTGGCGTTAGCATTACCGTGTCGTGTCGGGTCGGTTCTGTGTTTTCTCCTCGGTGCTCCACACTTCAGCGGTTCTGTTGTTCTGTCTGGGTCGTCTCTTCTTTTTTGCCCGTCTCTCTACTTCCTTCTTTCTCTGCCGTCATTGTTCTCCGTCTGTTCCTGATCTCACGTTCACATTACAGCGTGTCAACGGCCGACGCGAGCGAAATACTCACCTGTGGATTAAACAAAGATTTAAATTAGTGCTTATTTTTAGTAATCGAGCTCCTGGAGGAATCGTTCCAGCGCCACACCGAGCAGCTGATCCAGGACCAGCTGATCCAGGACCAGCTGATCCAGGACCAGCTGATCCAGGACCAGCTGATCCAGGACCAGCTGATCCAGGACCAGCAGCTGTAGCCGTCGGCCACGTGTCTTTGCTCACGTTGATGAAGACGCAGCGGTGTCGAAGCATTTTGACCTGTAGCACCAACAGCTGTCCTGCAGTCTGTGTGTGTGTGTGTGTGTGTGTGTGTGTGTGTGCTGTTGTTACTTCAGTATTAATTATCAGTGGACACACACACGCACACGCACACACACTCGAGTGTGAGGACGCTCGACTGCAAATAGAAAACACAAATGACTAAAGAGCTGCGGTTGTTGGTTCTGACCCGCAGAGACACATTAAAGTTTATCACAATCAATACATCCAGTTTCATTATGGGTCTGTGTGTGTGTGTGTGTGTGTGTGTGTGTGTGTCAGGTAACAATCCCTTCCGTCAGTTGAGTCACCTCTCCGTATTGATTGGCTTTCCTAAAAATGTGTTTCCATTGATTGACAGAGGAGTAATTAAATGATGGAGAGGGAGCTGGCGGCGCTCTGCATTGATTGGCTCCAGCAGGGTTTAACAGTAAACTGCCTCTCAGGTGGGAGGAGCCTGTTTCCTTCATGGCGGATCATCGTCAACAACAGGTAGCGATCATCTCCAGCAGTAATTGCTGCTCCTGGCTCCCCCGGAGGACTTCATTCAGAGTTTGAGAGCAGAGAGGAGGAGGAGGAGGAGGAGGAGGAGGAGGAGGAGGAGGAGAGAGCTTCTCCTCAACAGGTTCCTCTCTCTCTCTCTCTGCTCTCGTTATCTCGCTGGCCTCAGAATGAACTCGTGTTCGCAGCATCCTCACAGAAACATGATATTTTTTTTTTTCTTCCTGCTGGGTGTCAGAATCTCCTCTCAGTGTGAGGAAGATGAAAATGAAATGCAGCCGATCAGTTTCGCTCTCGCAGCACTCCTCGGCTCCGACTGCTGACGAGCCGCTGACCGGAGTTTGACTCCTGCGTTTGTCAAATCCTGAAAATAACCACTTTTTTTACGAGGAGATGAGAGAGGAGGAGGAGGAGGAGGAGGAGGAGGAGGAGGGGGGGGGAGGGGGATTGAATGATAGTAAGTAGTAAGACGAGATGGAACTACACAAGAAGTCTTTGTCTCATGATATTAATATTTATTAGCTACTAGTCCTAAAAGACATGTAAACGTGTTTTTAATACGAATCATGTCGCAACAAGAATCTTCTAGAAATGAACGTCGGACGAGATGTTCTCATCGATCCCTGAAGGAAAATTAGATTTTACAAAACAGACAGAAAGACAAGTGGGAGGAGGAGGAGGAAACTAAAAGACAGATTTGAGTTTACATTTCCAATAACATCCACAAAGAGAGAGCACAACCTTCTAACACACGAGGAATAAATACGTTCTTCTTGTGATAAACGAACGTCACTGTGCTTCTAATCAGCTCGTGTCAGAGAATGTTTTAGAAATGAACGTCAGCGTCTTTAAAACTGACAGAAACGCACTAAAATCAAGAAAAAAGAAACTTAATGTTGGAAAATCTTTGAACAAGAAAGTCGTTGGCAGATTTTTGGGTTGTTTAATGGAAGTGAAACACATAATTAGACACTATAGACTTGATGAGGTCAATATTATATCTGATCCGACTGTTACTGACATATTTGAGACCAAAGCCAAGTAAAATCCTGTAATTTCTCTTCAAATATTTCCTAACACTCGATATAAGATACGATCAGCTAGAAAGAAGCATCTCATTGAGACATGATGGATGTTTAACACGAGTTTCTCTTGTTCCAATGTCAGATTTATTTATTTATTACCTCCAAAAACAAATTATTTTCATGATTTTTAATGTTTATTTAATTCATAACTGTCAGAAAATCATCAGAGAGACAAAAACGTCTCTTACAAAGATGTAATAAAGTAATCAAACCCGTTTTTTTCCCTCAAAGTGTGTAAAGTTTTGATTTCACAGGTTTTCAGCTGTTTATGCAGAATGAATGTTAGCGACGTTCGTCTCTGCAGAACCACAGATGTGCTGAACGTCTCTGTTGTTCTGCTGAAGTTCAGGCAAAAACTTAAATGATCATTATTTGTTGCTCCCTCGTCAACAACATCCTGTGGCTTCACACTTTCTCGTCAGAAGTTTCAAACTTCCTCACAGACTCGTCGCTCCACAGCAGGCTGCTCCGTCCCCGACAGCAGCGGTACTGATGGTTGTTAACGTGATGTGACGAGGTTTGTTGAAATGTTAATACGCCGCGCAGCCTTTCACTCGTTAGGTGTCAACATCTGCAGACATCAGCTGAACTGTCACCTGAACTCAACGCAGGACGGCAGGGTGACGTGTGACGGAGCAGACGAGGCTGAAGAACCTGTGACACTGAGCTGGAGGTGAAGAGGGAGGAGGAGGAGAGGAGTGATGGAGGGAGGTGGTGTCCGGGGTTACTGCAGGTTACAGCTCGTCCCTGCTGACAGACCTAATGAGCCGGCTGTATGGCCGCTCCGCTCTCACAGGAGATAATTAAAGCGGCAGCGCTGCAGCGGCCGGCGCCGGAGCCCGAGCCGTGAAGGGCCTCGCTCTTTGATAAGGAACCAGTCGCTCTGGAGCCCGTGGGCTCTGTGAAGCAGGCAGCTGTCACTGCTGCCCCACCGGCTCACAACAAACCCTCTCCTCCCGAACACGACCCAGACACTGATTAGGAGGCTCTGAGACACACTGACCCGCCGTTCAACCCGTCCCCGTGTGAGGCCCGTCTGACAGATTCAGAGAAAAGCAGGGAAAACGCTCGCTGATCCTTTCTCGCTGAAAAACATTTGTGATGTTTGGCTGCCTCGTCAGGACGTGACAGCAGCTGTAAACACACTGCGGCAGCGACGATGCTGACGGCGGGGCGACGCTCTTTGTCTGCCGGGGATCCTGGGTAATGAGGGTGACCGTGGGGCTGTTGTAACATCTTGTGAGAGGGGACCCGGGGTTGCAGTCGGGCACTTGTAAGGACGCCTCCTGTGGGGTGTAGGAGGTGTGCCGCTCTAATCAGCCTGTTCAGCCTCCTGCTGCTCGCGCTCCCCGGAGGAGGAGCTCCCCGGTGGAGGAGCTGTTTAAAGCTCTGATGGAAACAGAATAAAATATTTAGAGCTTTTCGACTCTGGCAGCTACAAAAAGAGGATGATTGACGTCTGAACTTCGTCTGCGTGTGTGTTTGTGTTTGTGTCGGCGCTGACCTGAATCTGAACCGAGCTCATTTACAGTGTCACAGTTCTGTTTGAGCTCCGTGCAACGCTGAGAAGTGATTATACATGAATATATTTATATACTGCTAATTTACATCGCCAGATACATTTTGGATGAAACATAATTACTTCCTAGATCATCTCATTTTCCAGCTCAGGAAATATGTCATGGTTTTACAACGAGTCCAGAGAAAAGTTTGTGAGGAGCGAATACTACTGAAAAAATGAGAGTGGAAAAACTGATTTTTTTAACAATTAAAGATATAAACTGTGACATTTCTGTTTATTTGTGTACTCTTCAGAGAGTGAGGAAGCTGCTCAACGTGAGTAAACCTTTGACCCATCGTTCCTCATCCATGAACACTTCTTGTTGTTAAACGATAAAGACTACATCTCCCATGATCCCCCGCTACTTAACTCTTTTGCTTTGACTGACACGTAGCAGCAGAAGTTACAGACGCTGCACATCTCAGCGGATCACGTGACAGCAGCATGAAATGTGATGAAGCCACAAGAGATTTTCTGACGGCATCCGTCTGTTTGTCAGGTGCTACAGTCCCTCCAGTTGTCACGGTGATTATGACGGGGGAGCAAAGGAGGAAGTCAGGTGACGTTAGTGTTAGTGACAAAGTGGAAAAGCCTTGTCGTAAAACAGAACGATCTCCACCCTCAGATGTGTCACCAGTTCATGCTTCTTTAATAATAATCTGACCTCCTAGTTGATTTACATACTCTCAGTTTCCTTCTAAAGGAGGATGAACAACACAGTTTATCTTGCTGGTTTCAGCCTCAGCCTCAGCACCAGACAGCAGACTGACTCAGTTAGAGATCAGCTGGTGGAGGAAGGAGCCAAAGAGACAGATATTCCTCTCTGAGTCCAAACCAGAGCTTGTGTTTCCTCAGGTGGACAGAAACACCTCCTGTGATGAAACCAGGCGAGTGTTTCTGTCGTCTTGCAGCACCGAACGCTCGCAGTTCATCTCGGCTGACCTGATCTCTGGCTGAGGACACGCAGCGGCTCGCAGAGCGCTCCAACCAGACAACTGCATTTCAATTAAGGCAACTTTAATTAGCTGGAGCTGATACAACCTGTCCCTGCCAACGCTTTCCAACAAAGAGCTCAACAATGAGCGCTGGCTCGGCGTCAGAAGCCTCCAACCTGAAGGTTTTAGTCTCTGCCGATGAAAAGATGTGAGGAGAAAAGAAGAAATTGATGAAACAAAGAAAGCCTTCGTGCTCCGTGTGAATGTGTGATCACACTAAACTCACACATTCATTCTGATCCAGATCCAGGATGCCACAGGTGTGTCAGAGAGTTCAGTCAAGGCTGTTCTGTCGGCGTGTTTGCTCTGCAGACTGCAGTCTTCAATAATTACATCCCACAATAAAAGAAGCGCCGCTCTCTTTCGCGCCGCTGTGTGATTGTTAAATGTCCTCGCTGGATATTTGAAGGCAAATTTCAAACCCGTGTGTCTTCAGACTCTGGCTCGGCCCCAACACTCACTCAGCACATAATTGCTGTTTTCAATTCAAAAAGCTGTTGTAGAGTCGCCTGTGAGCCGGAGTCATCTCTGGAAATTATACGCTCCGACAGGAGAATAAGTTTGGTGATGCTGCGCCCTGGTTTGATTGCTTTATCGGTCTCAGGGATGTAAACTGCTTCGTATAATGTTATGAAAAATGCTTCACAATGTGCAGAAGTAAATTGCAGAGCAGCAGAAGCTGCAGGATAATGATGTAACTGTCAGTGTGGCTGTGTTTACCTGCTGCTGCAGCTCAGCCTGCACAGCACACAAGAAACCCCACCAGTGGAAAAGTCGTTTTAACTTTCGACTTCTGCCGTTTTTATCCTGATCGCTGCATTGATGACTTCATAATTTAATAACTTTGTTTTGACGTGATGAACGCAAAGTGATGCTACGTGTTTGTGATCATTTGATAGCAAGTAATAAACTATTTACTTAAAGGAACTGTTCACCCAAAAAGTAAAACCCATCTTCTCCTCCTCCTGATGATATAAAGTCCTCCTCTCCTCCTCCTGATGATATAAAGTCCTCCTCTCCTCCTCCTGATGATATAAAGTCCTCCTCTCCTCCTCCTGATGATATAAAGTCCTCCTCTCCTCCTCCTGATGATATAAAGTCCTCCTCTCCTCCTCCTGATGATATAAAGTCCTCCTCTCCTCCTCCTGATGATATAAAGTCCTCCTCTCCTCCTCCTGATGATATAAAGTCCTCCTCTCCTCCTGATGATATAAAGTCCTCCTCTCCTCCTCCTGATGATATAAAGTCCTCCTCCCCTCCTCCTGATGATATAAAGTCCTCTCCTCCTCCTGATGATATAAAGTCCTCCTCTCCTCCTCCTGATGATATAAAGTCCTCCTCCCCTCCTCCGGATGATATAAAGTCCTCCTCTCCTCCTCCTGATGATATAAAGTCCTCCTCTCCTCCTCCTGATGATATAAAGTCCTCCTCTCCTCCTCCTGATGATATAAAGTCCTCCTCTCCTCCTCCTGATGATATAAAGTCCTCCTCCCCTCCTCCTGATGATATAAAGTCCTCCTCTCCTCCTCCTGATGATATAAAGTCCTCCTCTCCTCCTGATGATATAAAGTCCTCCTCTCCTCCTGATGATATAAAGTCCTCCTCTCCTCCTCCTGATGATATAAAGTCCTCCTCTCCTCCTCCTGATGATATAAAGTCCTCCTCCCCTCCTCCTGATGATATAAAGTCCTCTCCTCCTCCTGATGATATAAAGTCCTCCTCTCCTCCTCCTGATGATATAAAGTCCTCCTCCCCTCCTCCTGATGATATAAAGTCCTCCTCCTCCTCCTGATGATATAAAGTCCTCCTCTCCTCCTCCTGATGATATAAAGTCCTCCTCTCCTCCTCCTGATGATATAAAGTCCTCCTCTCCTCCTGATGATATAAAGTCCTCCTCTCCTCCTCCTGATGATATAAAGTCCTCCTCTCCTCCTGATGATATAAAGTCCTCCTCTCCTCCTGAGGATATAAAGTCCTCCTCTCCTCCTCCTGATGATAGAAAGTCCTCCTCTCCTCCTCCTGATGATATAAAGTCCTCCTCTCCTCCTCCTGATGATATAAAGTCCTCCTCTCCTCCTCCTGATGATATAAAGTCCTCCTCTCCTCCTCCTGATGATATAAAGTCCTCCTCTCCTCCTCCTGATGATATAAAGTCCTCCTCTCCTCCTGATGATATAAAGTCCTCCTCTCCTCCTCCGGATGATATAAAGTCCTAAAGTCCTCCTCTCTCCTCCTGATGATATAAAGTCCTCCTCTCCTCCTCCTGATGATATAAAGTCCTCCTCCTCTCCTCCTGATGATATAAAGTCCTCCTCTCCTCCTCCTGATGATATAAAGTCCTCCTCTCCTCCTCCTGATGATATAAAGTCCTCCTCTCCTCCTGCTGATGATACAAAGTCCTCCTCTCCTCCTGATGATATAAAGTCCTCCTCTCCTCCTGATGATGATATAAAGTCCTCCTCTCCTCCTGATGATATAAAGCCTCCTGATGATGATATAAAGTCCTCCTCTCCTCCTCCTGATGATATAAAGTCCTCCTCTCCTCCTCCTGATGATATAAAGTCCTCCTCTCCTCCTGATGATATAAAGTCCTCCTCTCCCTCCTCCTGATGATACAAAGTCCTCCTCTCCTCCTCCTGATGATATAAAGTCCTCCTCTCCTCCTCCTGATGATATAGAGTCCTCCTCTCCTCCTCCTGATGATATAAAGTCCTCCTCTCCTCCTCCTGATGATATAAAGTCCTCCTCTCCTCCTCCTGATGATATAAAGTCCTCCTCTCCTCCATATGATATAAAGTCCTCCTCTCCTCCTCCTGATGATATAAAGTCCTCCTCTCCTCCTCCTGATGATATAAAGTCCTCCTCTCCTCCTGATGAATATAAAGTCCTCCTCTCCTCCTCCTGATGATATAGTACTCCTCGCCTCCTCCATGATATAAAGTCCTCCTCTCCCTCCTAGCATGAGTATATCAAGTCCTCATCTCCTCCTCCTGATGATATAAAGTCCTCCTCTCCTCCCTACTGATGAGATAAAGTCCTCCGCTCCTCCTCCTGATGATATAAAGTCCTCCTCTTCCTCCTCCTGATGGATATAAAGTCCCTCCCGTCCCTCCTACGATGATATAAAGTCCTCCTCCTCACTCCTCCTGATGATATAAATGTTCCTCCTCTCCTCCTACTGATGATATAAAGTGCTCCTCTCCTCCTCCATGATGATATAAAGTCCTCCTCTCCTCCTACTGATGATATTAAAGTCCTCTCTAGGTCTCCTCCTCCTGCGATATAAAGTCCTCCTCTCCTCCTACTGATGATATAAGGGCCCTCCTCTCCTCCTGATGATATATAAAGTCCTCCTCTCCTCAACTGATGATATAAAGTCCTCCTCTCCTCCTCCTGATGATATGAAAGTCCTCCTCTACCCTCCTGATGATATAAAGTCCTCCTCTTCCTCCTGATGATATAAAGTCCTCCTCTCCTCCTGATGATATAAAGTCCTCCTCTCCTCCTACTGATGATATAAAGTCCTCCTCTCCTCCTGAGGATATAAAGTCATCCTCTCCTCCTCCTGATGATATAAAGCCCTCCTCTCCTCCTCCTGATGATATAAAGTCCTCCTCTCCTCCTCCTGATGATATAAAGTCCTCCTCTCCTCCCTCCTGATGATATAAAGTCCTCCTCTCCTCCTGATGATATAAAGTCCTCCTCTCCTCCTCCTGATGATATAAAGTCCTCCTCTCCTCCTCCTGATGATATAAAGTCCTCCTCTCCTCCTCCTGATGATATAAAGTCCTCCTCTCCTCCTCCTGATGATTTAAGTCCTCTTCCTCCTCCTGATGATATAAAGTCCTCCTCTCCTCCTCCTGATGATATAAAGTCCTCCTCTCCTCCTGATGATATAAAGTCCTCCTCTCCTCCTGATGATATAAAGTCCTCCTCTCCTCCTCCTGATGATATAAAGTCCTCCTCTCCTCCTCCTGATGATATAAAGTCCTCCTCCTCTCGTCCTGATGATATAAAGTCCTCCTCTCCTCCTGATGATATAAAGTCCTCCTCTCCTCCTCCTGATGATATAAAGTCCTCCTCTCCTCCTCCTGATGATATAAAGTCCTCCTCTCCTCCTCCTGATGATATAAAGTCCTCCTCTCCTCCTGATGATATAAAGTCCTCCTCTCCTCCTCCTGATGATATAAAGTCCTCCTCTCCTCCTCCTGATGATATAAAGTCCTCCTCTCCTCCTCCTGATGATATAAAGTCCTCCTCTCCTCCTCCTGATGATATAAAGTCCTCCTCTCCTCCTCCTGATGATATAAAGTCATCATGAATCAGTCGTACGTTTCTTGCTGCTCTTTTTAAAAGACTTTTCATCCAAACTGTTTCAAACCTCCATCACAGTTTGCACACTGACCTCCTGTGTTGCCGTAGTTGTGTGTAATAATTAGCTCTCTCTGTTTTACCTCCCAGATAAGGTGATTCAGATGATCTCCGTCTCCTTCAGCCCGTCTGCTGCCTCTCACACTTTACAACACATCCAGTATTCAGTGTGGTTAACGAAGGGTTAAAGACGTCGGCCCGGTACTGAAACCGGCCCAAACCAAACCACATCTTTACGACCGTGTGTAGCTGCTGCTGTATTGCTTTCCTGTCACCTCAGACTAATTATTCAACAGCAGCACAATCGCACATTGAGAGCGGCGGCGTCGGGCCTGTAGTTTAACTGGGAACACGAGACTTCATGTAGCTGAAGCGTGAAGCGACAGCGGTGGAGCAGAGCTGCAGACAAAGAGAAGATGATAAACCTGACCGTGCGAGACGACCCGGCAGCACATGTGTGTAATCCACCAGTGATACGTTTATGTCCAGCTACGGTTTCGTGAATGGGAGAGAGTCGTCACGGCGTGCCGCCTCCCGCCGCCCTGTGAAGCCGGCACAGGAGGCGGCCGTGCGTCTGATGGCCTTTAAAAATCAATTCCCAGCGCATTGATTTCTGCTCGGCCCTCGAGAGTCCAGAACCCTCACGAGCCGGCTGTTGATCCGGCCTTAATGTGCTGTTAATGCATGAGAGGAGCTGCGATCTCAGTGTGAAATATGGGACTCTACGTGGCTGCCAGCAGTGTATGAACACAAACCACAGTGCGCTGTGAGAGCCAGCCCTTGTTTAATTTTCACAATGGCTGCCATTTCTGTCCCAACTGTCTTTAAACCCCATTTTTTTTATTTCACTGACAATTCATAAAGCATCCATTATGTGTCCCAGACTGCTGCAACTGCAGATTTTTATTCTTTCTCCCCGACACCCGTAAATGGAATTTTAATTAACAGTAAAAACCGTGCAACGACTTGGAAACGCCGTAATGAAGTTTTTTACGCAGCGTGCAATTTACGGCGTGCGGTTTGGGTGTTTGGGTGATATAATCAGGGAGGCCGGTTCACATCCAGACACAAGCGCAACAGAAGTGCCTTTGTTTCCCGGCGACGCGCCAGGGGACAAATGAAGAGGCTGTTGAGGAACAATCCAGCAGATGTAAAGCATTGTGGGTTTGCGGCGTGAGATCGGAAGTGAAGGAACGAGACAAAGAGAAGAGCAGCTCGTGACCGGACGTTCAGCCGAGTCTCACGGTGAATATGAACCTCACGAGCTGCAGCACCGAGGACCCGGTTCTGCTTTAAAGGGACATTTGCATGCATTTTTAATTTTAGAGGAACGCCGCGACATCTTGGGACATTTTGCAGCGTCGCTTTCTTTGTTGTAGAGAATCATTGTTGCTGCTCTGAGTGGAACTGTTCTCTGTAAAGAGTCTCCCATTTAAATTATTGTTTTAAATCAAAGCTGCTGTGTGGAATCAGTGATTACTTCAGAATGAGTTGAAGCTAAAACGCTCCAGTTTAATGTCGCTATAATCTGCATCAGACACGTTGAGCTGACAGCTGTAGACTCAGTTTGACTCCTGCACTTTGAATCGTCTATAAAAATCTTTCCAAACATAAATCTTGTTTTTCTGCGTCAGTCTGGATTTATCTCTCGTTCCTCTCGCCTCCTTTGCTGTTTGCTGCTGCCTCCCCCGCTCCCCTCCATCCTCCTCACCCCTCCATCCTCACCCCCTCCTCCTCCCCCCCCCCCACCTCCTCCCCGCTGGGAGCTGGTGAGTGAGTGATTTGGTGGAGGTGTGTTGGGGGGGGGGGAGGCACGCAGCATGAAAAAGACATCAGAGGGAGATTTCCCTGTTTGTCTTCGTGATTCATCTCTCAGCACACACACACACACACACACACGCAGTGATACGGGGGTGCGTGGCGGACACCTGTAGCTCCCCGCAGAGCAATGAACTCTGGGAGAAATGAGCCACAGACGGCGAGGGAGACGATACAAAGAGGAGAAAATGGCCTTCGGTACAACAGTTATGGTGATGAGGGTGAATCCAGGACGCACGGCAGCCTTTTGTGTGTGTGCGTGTGTGTGTGTGTGTGTGTGTGTTTGTTGTGCTTTTTAAAAGGCTTCGTCGGGCTCTTTGTGTTTGACTGTGATTCATGTCTTTATTCCCCTGATGTCTTCTGCTTCTCACAATAATTGCAAATATGAAATGAACATGATTACCATAAACACATCAGCACAATGTGAGACAACAAGTGGATCAGCTGAGGACACGTCTACTCCGCGCTCCCACAGACTCGGCGCCGTTTCTCTGCTGTAAAAAGTTTATTTTTTCGCGGCGGCTTGTGAACTCGACCTTCAGCAGGACGTGATGTACGGTGAAGCGTGGAAAAAGGCTTCTGATGGTGTATTAAAGTGACTCACAGCTCGAGTTTGAGGATAAAGGTCGATCTCGGGTTCACGCCAGCTCATCTCGACTTGATCACGTGGTGTTTTATTCTTTGTCGGAGCTGTTAGCGTCGGCTGAAGCACATTTATCTGTTGCTGGTTTGATAAGGAGCGATTTCTCAGCAGTGAGGCAGACAAAGAGCAACATTATCACTTCACCCAAGGCCCAGTGTCGCAGAACAGAGCCAGGTCCAACCATGAGTGTGGATTAGGGTCGTGCGATTGGACGGATATATATCGTGCATCAGCGGCAGGCTCCACCCATCGCCGGTTTTTGTGTTGGAGCTGATGGTTTGGTCTTTTTTTGACATTTTATTTTGCTAAATTAACGGTGCAGCTCCTTAAAAATTCATTCAGTAAATAATAAACCTGTAAGCTCCAAATGGATGAACAGTCAACATATAGTTTCATAATGTCTGTGTATCAGGAGTTAGTTGACTCCCTGTAGCCAATCAGAATCGAGTATTGAAGCTGGGACGAACAGTTTGAGTAAATAATTACACTGATACAAATTAAACATCTCGGATGTGTAAACCAAAAAGATCCTTTCAGACACGTCGACCGTCGGCGGGAGACGCCAGCGTGTGATTGGCCGGTTGGAGTTGACGCGGTGTGAACGGATCCAGGAGGTGGATGATGCAGATAACTTGGCAACAATCTGCTGCAAATTGGCGTCTCAGTCTTTTTCTGACTCCTGGTAACATCTGAGTGCGTCAGTCTGTGGGCATGTGTGAGAAACTCTGTGGATGTGCATCAGTTTCCTGGAGGGTTCGTATCTGTGTGTGTGTGTGTGTGTGTGTGTGTGTGTGTGTGTGTGTGTGTGTGTGTGATCCAGGTGGTGGGAGTGTGCCAGTGAGTTCAGAGCTAAAAGTGAAGTGAGAAGTCGATGGCGGCGAGTCAGCGAGGCGAGGATGCAGGTCACATCTGAACTTATATAACGTTGAGAGGCTCCGAGATGAAAACAGCTCAGAGTTTTTCCTTCCAGTCCTCCTGAAGCAGCTCACCTGCTCACCTGCTCACCTGGTCGGCAGGATTCACCTGAACGATCGGAGAGCATCATATAAACATCACTGTGACGGAGTGATTGACAGCTTCTGTGTGCAGCTCCTGCAGTCGATCGTAATTTTAAATGATAAGAAACAAAGACATTTCCTCACCTTGCTGCTGTGTCTCTGTGCAGGTTTGGTCTCTCTGGGTTTTTTCTACGTCCACTTCAGCAACCTCAGCATCAAACACAGCTGAAGCGTTCACCCGTTCAGTCCTCATCGACTCCAACCTCCCAAACAAAAGGTCAGTGAGAGGACAGTCGCAGACTAAACTTCCGTCACCAGGCTGAGTGATATTTGAAATCGTTATCTCAGCGAGGAGACAGCACTGCATTTATTTAATTTATAGAGAGAAGAGGTTTGCAGGAGCTTTAAACCAATCATGCAAACATATCATAATAAACCAAATCTCAGGTTTAAAGACACACTAGAGCTGTCGTCAATATAGAAGAGCTGATGACATGAAACACAGATCACAAAATATTTATTTCGGACATGTGAACGACAGCTGTGACCAGATTTAATGACCTGATCATCGAAGGCCGAATTCATTCATGATAACATCATTTCGCGATAACAATGCTAACGATCAAAACTATCTTGAACGTAGTTTATTGCAAGATTTGTGTCTTTGTTTTTGCAGATAAACTTCCCTCAGAATGGAGTGCATGGAGTCTGAAACCACAACTGTAGAAATAGTGTACAAACAGAAGAATTGCACTCAACAACTGGTGAAAACGCAACAGAACGAACTCACAAACAAAAGATGAGATCACGACCGCGCTGATGTGATCTCATCAAGATTGTTTCATTTAAAACCAAACTAAAAATAAGAAATGACAGAAATGACTAAAGATAGAAAGAGTGAGTTTAGTCCTGAAAACAAAAAGAACAAAACAAACTGAGATCTTTTGCGGCTTTACGTCAGTGATCCAGCTCAGACCGCTGCAGAAGCTCCTCTTTACTGGGAGCTCTGGTCTTAAATCCTGCTGTCAGCCGCTGACACAGAAATCTGGCGAGACTCTTTCACTTCCCCTCCACCCGTCCTCTCTCTCCACACACACACACACACACACACACACACACACTTTCCCAGAGGTGCAACACAATGGAATAGTGTGATTATGTTGAATCCCTGTCAGTGACTCGGTCCAACCCAGTAATCTTCTCGTTCTGGCAGCGGTTCCTGACTCTGTGCCACAGATCCACTCAGAGCGGAGCCAGAAGAATATCAATAACTGAAGGGATTCATCAGGCATCTGCCCGCGGGCCTCTGAGGACCGGCTCACCGGTACCTGCTGTACAGAACCAGGTCAGTGTGAGACTCGGTGCCTCGATAGATTAAGCATTGTATTACAAAAAATCAGGTTTCTGTTTGATGCCTGAAATCATGTCTGTGTTAATGAGCTCAGGATAGTTTCACGTTTTGTTCTACGACATAAAAAAAAACCTCACATGTAATCCTGAAGCTCTTCATGTGTTAAAAACAGTTAGCGGTTGCTAACGAGTGTCTGAATGAGACTACAGAGGTTGTCGGGGACATTAAACGTCCTCACAGCGAACACGGAGACTCATCTACTCACTAGTCCGTCTTTACAGGCCCACTTTAGTTACACACTGTTCTAACTCTGACTTTACAACTTGTACATTGATCAGTTTAAAGGGAAGTGTGTACAGGATGCTAACCCGGGAACAGGTTGCATGAGTTTGCGAGCCCGAGGAGTTCCAACGATAATAACAGAATCACATGCGACTGCAGTTATGGGTACTTCCTGTCTGCTCTGAGCTGGATGTAGCTGAATTGATGCTCCGGCAGCGTTCGGTCTGCAAGAGAGTGGATCAATAACGCAGCGGAGCCGGTGGACGTAAACACATCAGCTCTGCTGCCGCGGTGGATCGGACACGGACCGAACACGGATCTGCTGGAATGAAGCAGTTACTGGCAAAGTCATGTGACCGTGATGTAGTTTACTTATAGCTACGTTAGCTTGTGACTTTTCGTGGCTAATTTCCCCTTTGAAAACCATGAAAGTTGTGTTTGTGAAGATTATTTCACTGAACAAAACCTAAAATATCCCCAAATCACAAGTCTTTTCACCAGCAGGCCAACTTCACCATCTCAGCCGAGCCGTTCTGTACAAGTGTTGATCCCTGTCGGGTTTGTTCTTATTAAAACTCTAAAGTAGTCATCAGTGGTCGTGTTTGAGATTTAATGGACTTCACCACATTTTGTCAGGAAACAGAAAAACTCAGTTTGTATAAGAACCTTATGTTGAGCGTCACCACTCTCGTCCACCAGTCCCATAAAACATTTAAAGCACATTTGCATAATTATTATTGAAACTTTTTAAAACAAAGTCTTTACAACTTTACAGTATGATGAAATGAACATTATAATTCAGTCGTAGTGTTCAGACTCCACAGGAGCTCCCAGCACCAGACTGCTGCTGAGAGAGAGATGAGTTTAACTTCCTGCTCACTGACATGTTTATAATACCTGAGTGTGTGTGTGTGTGTGTGTGTGTGTGTGTGTGTGTGTGTGTGTGCTGGGTCATACATACCAGAGACTACAGGTCTGCTGGGAAGTGTGAAACTGACACGAGCCAGAGAGACAGACGCCTCGCTTGTTTAGAAAAGTGTAGAGAAAGAGAGAGAGAGAGACAGGCAGAGAAGAAGAAGACGAAGAAGAGAGAGAGAGCAGAGAAGTATAACTAATGTGGGTTGATGTAGAAAAATGAAAATCAGAAAAAAAAATGGGAGTGAAGGCCGAAGAAGTGAAAGAGCACGATAAAGAGACGGTTGTAAAGAGAAAATGCAGAAGACGTCTTTTGGAGACACAATTTATACTGTTTTACTTTGTTTATATGTGGCGGACCCTGCCACCTTATTTTCCTCTGAGAACAGCTGGTTTATTCACTTTTGTAAGTTTGTATTATGACCTCATTTAAAGGAAATTTTAAAGGTCCCATATTATACTGTTTTTTTTTTTATCAGTTTCACACAGCTGTCAGAGGTCCAACAACACTGTATTTGAAATGCGTTGCCTCAAACCATCTGTGCTCCTGAACTTCAGCTGTCTAACAGTCACTCTGCTGAGCTCTACTGAGAGCAGTCTGTTTCTGTGCCTGCACCTTTAAATGCTAATGAGCTCCGTCTGTCAACGCCTGCCTTGCTGCTACAGGGAGAGGATGCTGCTTATGCTAGCGGTAGCATGCGCTAATGTTTATGGTGGATGTATTGCTATGGCTCACGGAGATGCTGTCGTTCAACCGAACCAGTTTGACCCAGAATCAGACCCAGAAGGAGAGGCTCCTGAAGAAGTACAGACTCTGTTTCAGAATGGTTAGTGTGTCTGAATAATGTTAGTTTGTTTGTATGTGTTGTTACAGTTACTACCATGTAGCTAATAGCTAATGGCTAACAGCTAGCGAAAGCTGTGTTTGTCTCCAACACAGTCTCCAAACTCTTGGACACTGTTCGCATCGTCTCTGTCTCCAGTCTGCACACGTTTCCAGACTTTCTACTGTGACAACAAAGCTCCATCGTTATATTATTAACATTAAACTCACTTCAAACGCCATAATATGGGACGTTTAAAGAGAACGAAGGAAACTGTCCCACTGTTGCTCTGACTCACAGTCTCATAAAGTCCGTCCACGCCCTCCAGAACAACAACGAATCAGAATCAGCTGATGTGTCAGAGTCACTAGCAGAGCTGTGGGTCAGTGGCCGGTACCATGTTCCGACCCAAAGCGCCACTCATTGATGAATTGGGAAATGAGACTCGACAACCAACCATCTAACAAACTGGACCTGAACTTTTACAAAGTGTCTCACATAAAAGTAATTTAAAGCATTTAAAACTAGTTATTCTGAGTCCTGTAATAAATCACACATCCAGTTATTTAATTAATCAACATTAACTCACGATGATGTAAAAACTTTGCATCAAATTAAACCCTTTACATTGAACTTATGTAAGAGAATTAGTGTTTAAAATACTTGAAGTCACTGTTGTAGGCAGATTCTTGACATGAACCTCAGAGTTCACGGTTCATGACGGGACACGGACCTCCGCTGTGTCGCCTCTCTGTGTAGAACCGAGTCTGATGTCTCACATGACCGGCCGGGCGCTGAGTCCCAGTAGGAGCAGCAGGACTGCCAGTACGACTAATGACTATCAGCTGACTGCTTCTTTTCAGCGCACTGACAGACAGACAGACAGTTTCACTGGGCGGACAATGAGCTGAGTGACTGTCCTCAGTGTTCGGACTCATGCAGGGACCATGTGAGTCTCAGCTGATGCCAGCTATAACTGAACTGCTCGGTTTATAAAGGAAAATGGGCAGCTGGCAGGCCGTTACTACTGCAACTGTTTTTCCAGCCCGGTGGCTGATGGGAAGACGGCGAGGACACAAGTATGTGGTGAAACCGAGCGAGCCGGGAGTTAAAGTCAGCTTATTTTCAGGCTCCCCAGAGAGTGACGAGCCTGATTAGTTTCAGGTTTTTAAGCTTGTAAATATTTGGTTTTAAGGATTAATACTCAAATCAGGCTTGTTTTGGACGTTAACCTGCCATCCTCTGAGAGAGCTCATGTTTAAATGATTAAGCTCGATTCTGGTAAATATATTCTGGCAGTATTTCGGGCCGGTGACTCAACCGTTAGTAGCCACAATTCCTGTAATGATCTCCAGCAGACTGAAGCAGGAAATTCTCACACTGGAGTGTCGACAGGTGTGAACCCACTCAACACGTTTAACATACATTTCTATTTGCTTCTCTGTGATGCACATTACGTGTTCAGGAGATAAAAATGCGCAGATGTTTGTGAGCTCAACTTTAATTAGAAACCCTCCATAATCACCAGACTCCCTTTAAAAATCACACAATTTTTAGACTAACTTCTTTCTTGGGAAAAGACTTCTTGGACGATGAGATGTTTTACTGTCAAACAGTAGATCTCAAGAGATGAAGGACGATATGAGAATGGTTGATACGTGTTCCTGGTGCAAAAATGAGGAAATACGAAACACACCGATTTATGCATTTTGTCTATTTAAGCTCGAACTAGGAGCAGCAACATCACCAGACTCCATTAATAAATCTGCTGATTTTAAGAGTTGTTTCATGAGGAGACAGCTAACAAACTGTGAAACTCTGTTTCTGACAGATTCTAAATCATTGTGTCCTTCTTGTAAATTCAGCATTAAATCAGAACACAAAGTCGACTATTAACCACAAATTCACCAGACTCCCTTGACAAATCAGCTAATTTTAGGAGTTTTTGAGTAGCGTAAAGCTTTATAAACATTATGAAACTGTGTCTCTGACAGATTGTAACTCATTGTGTCCTTGTTGTAAATTCAGCATTAAATCTTTCAGCTGAAGTTGTTTGTCTCCTTGTAAAAAGTGTCAGTTTGTGGCAGCATGTCTGTACCAGCCTGTCTGCTTCTGTGTCTAAAGTGCTAAAGTCTTACCTGCCAACATTGATCAGCTGTTTGAACACACTGTTTACACTGATTTCACCATTTACACTCCATTTATGAAAGAAGAAACATGTTATTGATCTAACATGTCACATGTTACAAAGACACTAAACAGTAACAATATAGGCTCCTTCTTTGTCCCCGTGGAGAAAGTCCCCAGACTCCCTTAACAAATGTGTCAGTTTAGTGAGTTGTTGAGTTGGAGACACTTTATAAACTCTGTGAAACTCTGTCTCTGACTCATTCTGCATTATTTGGACCTTCTTGTAAATTCAGCAGATGTTTTACATGAAGATGTAACTTTATTTGTGTAAATGACATGGTGTTTCTCCCAGCGATGGACAGGTTTGTTTACATATAGAGCAGGAAAGTGAGATCCAATCACAAGTTGCCACTCAAGGCAGGTTATATATCAGGATTCCTGATGCAAACATAACTACAGCTCTGCACCACGTCTACCCGCTACACTGAGCCGCATGTACAGATGATCTCCAGGGAGGAGGCTTCACTCCTCCAGCACAAACAAGGAGAAGGCCAAACATCAGCCGATCTGACAGTCCCTTTGTTTGGACAAGAGCCAGTTCCCACCTCTGAAACAACGAAGCACCAGGAGAAGATCAACCCAGCCGCCTGTGGACCAGATCCCAGGAAAGAAACCTTTTGTTGTCAACCTGAGCAGCGCTGCACTGACCTCCAGTCAGCCCCCTGGACCTGGTCTTTCCTTTGTTCCAGCTCCATCTGTAAGTCCATTTGAAGTCGTTTTAGGTCCACAGAAATGTCTCCGAGTCAGAGAACGAAAGGAATTCTTAATGAAAACTGAGAGAATCACTTTTTTATACACTCCAGAATAGAAACTATTCAACAAAGACACAGCGTAAACTCGTAGAAAAGTTTCACTCAACAGATTTTTTTACTTTTTTATGAAGTGATTTGTGAAATAGCGCGAGCGTCTGGCGTCCATCCACATTAATCTGAGCGTGACCTCGGCGTGTGGAGGGCAGCGAGGCAGAGAGAGACGGATGTGGAGGAAGGAGAACGGGTGAGGCGGCGAGCGTTTTGATGAATGTGGAGACAAAGTGGACTCGTGTTGTTTCTCTGTTAAGACGCAGAACCGCCGCGGAGCTCATTGAGCTGCGAGCGCGTTTCTCAGGCAGTGTTTACCCTCTCATTTATTTTTAATCCATCATGGAGACTCAGAAACCTTCACCTCGAGGGAAAGGTCAGCGAGGGAGGGAGAGGTGAAGTTAAGAAGGAAGGAAGGAGGCAGGGAGGAGGAGGAGGAGGAGGAGGAGGAGTCACCTGATGAACACATTTAACACGACACGCTCACTTATTCCACCGAGAGCAACGTGTGTTTTATTTCTAGTACATTTCCATCGTCTCCTGTTGGTGTGACTTGTCTATATTTAGTCTTCCATTCGCTCATTTCAACCTCTGCTCTCCCCCTCCTCTAATTTCTCCTCCTCCTCCTCTCTCCTCCTCCTCCTCCTCCTCTCTCCTCCTCCTCTCTCCTCTCCAGGAGGCAAAACTCTCAAATGGAATTGCCGTCGTCTCTAATTTAAGTCAAGCGCTTTCCAAATCCAATCTTACTTCCCCGTAGTTACTTTCTGTCTTTTTTCTCCTTTAATCTGTTGGATATTCTGGTTCTGAATTTTAAGTGAGCTCAGCCTGAAACTCTCGCTCTGTATTCCTGTTCTCCTCTCTAAAGGCCACATGTTTCACAGGAGAGAGATTTTCTGTCCAGAGGGAAAAAGTTGAACTCTGAGCCGCGTAGCTCAACGCTTGGTGGAAAATGACAGTTTGATTCCAGTTAAGTGCTTTTAGGAGCGTGATTAAACTGCACATGACGGCAACAACAACAGTGGAAGTTTACCGTGCAGCAGCTTCTTTTTACCCCCAAACTAAAAAATCTCAAGCTCTGAAGTCACCAAACCACAAATCATCTGGGTTTGGTGTGAGCGACAATCCTCACATGTCACCGTAAACAGACTTTGACTTTGACTTCTGAATTACTGAAACAGACACACATGCAACAGGAGTGATGCCAACAAGTTGTGAGTCTCCAGCTCGTTGACCGGCGGTGTTGAGGATGGATGGGGAGGCGTGACGTTTGCCAAATTTGTCGCATTTTGACATTAAAATATTGGTTTTGTGATGAAAGAATCTGGCTGTGTCGACTCCGAGCTGAGCAGTGCTGCACAGAGAGCAGAAACCTGTCGGCTCCAGAGGTGAAACCAGGAGAAACGCTGCAGCTTCTCTGCATTCAGGCACGTTTTCCTTCAGTTCACCACTGAGGGCGGCGTGACGTTCCTCAGCTAGTATAAGACAGTTTCACTTAGTTTCACTGTTGCTGTTTGCTGCAGTTTAGCCGGCGTCCAGTCAGTGGAGCTCTGAACGGATTCTGAAGACATCAGCAGTGTCTGTGAGGGTCAGTACTCACAGTCCCGGTGAACACTGGACCCGAAACAGGAAGTACCGCCTTTTGTTGGATGACGTATTCTCCCAGGATGGACCACATTATTGTCAGACCAGTTTTATGCTGCTGCTGATGAGATGATGATGCAGATAGACCCCTCATTTTCAATGTTAATGCTACGGGCACTTTTACGATAGCATCTAAATCTCTATTTTTAAAACAGTAAGAAGTCTCGACACAACATGAAACTTTGCTGGTAGTATCACCAGGGTCTCTACACATGAACACGAGCATTGAGAACATTGTTTGTGTACACAGAGTTTACTAAAAAGAAGGTTTTTGAACAACTCACGTTAGCAGTAGCTTGTTCCGCTCGCCGCCGTCCTGCCAGTGGAGAAGTGTCGATCTCAGAATGTGACGTAACCTGGAGGACAGTTAAGGTGGAACGCTCCTAAAGCTGAGTTCCATATAAATGCAGGATAATTTGTTGTTTTGTCGTTAGCGAAAAACAATATTGACCTTGAAGTTGAAAAAGGAGCCTCATATAAGAAACAATACTAAAATAAAAAGCTGTAAAAGTCACGTGAGATATCGCGTGGATAGTTGTTGCTGGAAGACAGTAGTTCCACCTTAACTGTCCTCCAGGTTACGTCACATTCAGAGATCGACACTTCTCCACTGGCAGGACGGCGGCGAGCGGAACAAGCAACTGCTAACATGAGTTGTTCAAAAACCTTCTTTTTAGTAACTCTGTGTACACAAACAATGTTCTCAACAGTGGCGTGCAAAGACTTTTTGAAGGGCAGGGGCGAAAAGAAGGGCACTTTAACGCGCGTTTTGGCTCCCAAGAGGGCACTTTAGCAAGTGTTTTGGCTCCCAAGAGGGCACTTTAGCGCGAGTTTTGGCTCCCAAGAGGGCACTTTAGCAAGAGTTTTTGCTCCCTAGAGGGCAGTTTATCATGTTTTAACCAGCCAAGGGGGCAGTTTAGTGTGTTTTGCCAACAAAGAGGGCACTTTGACACGCTTTTTTGGCTCCCAGGAGGGCACTTTAGCGCGCGTTTTTTTAACAATTGAACCACGAGGGAGGGCGACTGCTCCCCTTGCCCCCCCCTTGTGCACATCACTGGTTCTCAATGCTCGTGTTCATGTGTAGAGACCCTGGTGATACTACGAGCAAAGTTTCATGTTGTGTTGAGACTTCTTACTGTTTAAAAATAGAGATTTTGATGCTATCGTAAAAGTGCCCGTAGCACTCCCATTGAAAATGAGTTTGACCTGAAAACGAAAATACGGTAAATCTTAAAAGTGCCTCTTTCATCATAATTATACTTTTACATGAAGGTTTGACTCATATACATTCACAAAAAAAGCCTCGGTTGCATTTTGGCGAGAGTTTCACTTTAACACGCGCGTCTCTCTAAAGTCCCAGGTGAAGAAGTGACATCAAAACTACCAACCCGCTGCGTCAGGACATTCTTAAATTCAACATTTGGAATCAGCTCCACTTTAGTTTGATTTGACATTTTGTCCATAACTTGATCTTATCATCCTGTTAAATCCTGAACAGACTGAGTGTCTCTGTGTCGGCCACTCTTCTCTCTCCGCTCTGCATCACTCTGTGGAAAACTACTGTGAACGCTGCGAGCAAACAGACACTTCAGTGTCACGAAGAAGTCAGCGACAATTATTTCATTCTGTTAAATATACTGTATTTAGAAAACGTATACAGTCTGTGGGCAGAGTGAGCAGGTAAAATTAGAGCTTCTCATCTGGTCACGCGCTGTTATGAAAGCCTGTAATTATAGTCACAATATGAAACCTGAGGCAAAACAGAAACATCAGATCTCGTCTGAGCGGGAACAACACTGTCGCTCGTTAAAAAAACCCTCCGTCAGCAATTATGTCATGGCTTATAATAGTCCACGGTGTGTCAGCGGCGGCTATTTTTAAGCCTCCAGTATGTGGCGTATGAGTGTGTGTGTGTGTGTGTGTGTGTGTGTGTGTGTGTTTATATTTGACTAAGGCGAGTGGCGGTTGAGAGGTAGGTCAGGGGTGTGTGAGCGAGTGACAGGATGTGCGGTCGGGCCGCTTCACAGAATCTGCTTAGTAATGTTGGTAAAGATAGAGCTGACCTCTGCGTCGCTGTCAATGGCCCCCCTGTTAACCACACACACACACACACGTGCACACCTGAATGGAGGCCAGTGTATTACAGGGTGTGGACGTGCACTGTTATACCAACACACACACACACACACACACACACAGAGAGAGGCGTGCAGGACGACAGAATAAGTCGCACACATAAAAATGTGTCTTTATGATCGTGGCTTTTATTTTGTAAACCACATCCTGTCTGACTGCTGTACATCTCATGTGTGATCTATTTCTGCATGAATACATGTTCGGTCACATTCAGAGCTCGTACAGTTTCTATGGCCTGACGTTCTCGCCACGCTGCACTCTTGTTTCCTTTCTCATCCAGCCTGATGTCATTTTCATGCTATTTATTTATCAAACGCAACTGTATAAAGGGATATTCCGGTGTGAGTTTAATCCATGGTCTAAATCACAGTTAGACTCGCTCTCGAGAGATCAAGTTAGCAGACCGCTAATTTACGGAGTTTTATCAACCTCAGAAACGACCGCACGACAACAATACACTGCAGTAAATGGATCCAAATATAAACCGCCACCAAAAAGCCACAAATAATGCTCAGAACAGCACCAAACTTCAGCAACAGTACAAATAGGGTCTCAGCACATAGTCCGGGGCATCTAACCTCCGCTAGCTTAGCTGGATTTCTATTGTGAAGCTAAAAACAGATTTCAACTCTCCTCCATCAGCTTCCGGGTCGGGGAAGTCCCGACGCGACGATTACCGAGTGTGATTAGAAATGCTCAATTCCGTTCTTTTCCCTGTCCGCTCTCGATAATAACTGTTATAAACTGGCAGGTAAGACACATATGAACTTTGATTGCTTTTCCATGGAGTCATAATCATACATTTTCATCCATGAGCCGCGGAACTCTACTGCACTCGGTAATTGACTCGTCGGTACTTCCCGTCAACAGGAAGCTGCTGCAGAAGAGAGGTAAATTTAGTCAGCTTTTCAGTAGAAATCCAGCTAAGCTAGCGGAGGTTAGATGCCCCGGACTATGTGCTGAGACCCTGTTTGTACTGTTGCTGAAGTTTGGGGCTGTTCTGAACATTATTTGTGGCTTTTTGGTGGCGGTTTATATTTGGATCCATTTACTGCAGTGTATTGTTGTCGTGCGGTCGTTTCTGAGGTTGATAAAACTCCGTAACAGTGATTTAGACCATGGATTAAATTTACACCGGAATATCCCTTTAATCTCTGTCACCATTTTCTATTTCTTATAATAAGAGCAGTTATTCTCACAGCTCAGGAATTAGCGCAGGTTGTCCAATAGTCAGAAGGTTGCTGGTTCGAGTCCCAGGATCCTCTGGCTGCATGTGGAAGTATTAGTTGTTCTGATACCAGTGTTGGATATGCAGCCGATCCTGCAATGTAGTGTGCTGCGACGTTATCGGTGTTGTCGTCTGTGCACCGAGCTGATACCCTTTAATTTAGAAACGCGACCCTGCTACATCCGAGCTAGCTCTGTTAGCAATATCAGCTCTTCTTCTCTGCTCTAAAATCCAACAGAGGAAGTTGTGTTGAGTGTCATCTAGTTATCAATATCTTAAAAACACTCACACCAAGAGAATCTAGATGGTTAAGAATATATGTGTGTCCTCGACCAGGGCTGAATGTACCTCCAGAAGCTAAACCCCGACACACACACACACACACACACACACACACGGCGGTCGGTCAGGTAGCAGCAGCTGCTCTCACCTCTGCACCGGTTCTGTTCTCTCTGCTGCCAAAACCAACATCCTCACCTCAGCGGCTCCTCCTCCCCTCGGCTCTGTGGAAACAGGCTTCAAAGTTTCTGGGTTTCTTTAAGTGCAGCTCTCCCGTATTTGACAGCTTCCAACTGCATAAACATGTCCGTCGTTAATGTTTGCAGAGTCTGCAGGTTTCCTCTGCAGTCGTTAACCAGCGGTGAACCCGCCGGCCGGCCTGCCAGCACCAGCATGAAGCGACCGTTTCACAACTCTGAACTGTTGAACCAAAAGAAAGAATTGCACCTCGGCAGGAAGAGAAGAGCTCGCCAGCCGCCTCGGCTTCTGTAAAGTCCAGATCAATAAAACATGAACTGGATTTAGGCTGTATTTTTCCATGAAATATTCACATATTCACTTTTTTTTGGAGGATGTTCAGAAGGTTATAATTTACATAGCCAAGTAAAAGATCGATGTCAGACATTAAGGTTTGAAAAGATACAGATTTATGATGCTTCTGCTGGAGAACTACTGCAGAAACTTTACACCCAAACCTTGTGAAGTAGAGACTCGATATCTGATAGTGAACAACAATGAGATTGTGATGAAACATTTTCAACATCTTGTCTCTTTGCCAGAAATTATGACACATAAAACTGTTCACAGATCTTGTGAACAGTTTTATGTAAGAACTATTTTCTCTCTGCTGAAGTCCACGATATCACTGGGCAGAAGGAGGCTTGCACTGACGAGAGGCTCGTGTTCATTAATGGCGTCCAGACTACGCAACATTCATGTTGTTCATGATGGCCACTGTGTCAGATTAAGCAACCAAAGCGACATAAATTCTTGCTGTGTCTTGGTCAGGATGCTGGCAATTGCAAATTATGACCCGGACCATTCATGGGTCATTCGGGGAGACAGGAAATAGTCAATCATGGCTAATGGAGCTAGCATAGCTAACAACCGGGTTGCTGAACTGCCTCCGCTAATTCTTGCCAACATTTTTAATTTTCTGACTCTGTCACGTCGCCCCCTCGAGGGTTTTGTTGCCACCGCTCGATGAACCGTCTCTCTCCGTCACTGCTCCTCCTGACAGCAGCTTCGCTCCTCAACGTCGCCGCGCTACATATAAGCGTCAGAGCACTCTGTCATCCGATTGGTCGGTGTCGACGGACACCTCGTAGGGGATGTTGAACTAGACAGGAAGATACAAAAAATTCTGACATGCTAGACTTTGCGTTGGGGTGTCGTGGAGCGTCCCAGATGCAACAACACTCTTCGTTAATTATGTGGCACTACACGTCTGGTTGTTCAGGTGCAACGCTGGAAATGTTTTGTCTGATCCCGGCATCAGTTAGTGAGGTCAGTCAGGTGGCTCGTCTCACCTCCATGAGAAGATGTACACTTCCTCCTGTGAGGTGGTGCAGCTGGTGGGTCTAGTTCAGGACAAAGACGCGACAGTCGACCTTCTTTACCGTGTGGTTTAGACACCAAAACCTCTTGGGTAAGTTCAGGAAAGGATCATCATTTGGGTTAACCTACGTACGTTAATTATGTAAAAGTTACGTGACGATGACTTCTGGTGTCTCTTGGGGTCTGAAGCATGTTCTCCTCCTCTCTGGAATGAAAGTCCGGTCCGTCCATCTCAGCCTCGTCTCTGTTTGGACTTTGTTGCTCTCGAGGTTGCTGCCTAACAATTATCGTAAACACGGGTCGTAATAAGCCGCCTGCAGAGACGCGAAAACATCTGTATTCACTGAGAAACTGCTGTTTTCTTTTCCCCTGTGAGTTCTTTTACGGCCTTCAAGTTTTTATTCAGTGTTTGATGCTGTAAAGATTTTGGGCGTCACTAAAACACACACACACAAAAAAAACAGTGATGTTCATGAAACGGCCAAAATAGAATTAACCTTCAACATGTCGTGGAAAATAACTGCACACAGACGGAGAGTGTGACTGTGTTGTGCCGTGAGAAATCTCATCATCTGGGTTGAGAATGGAAAGTGCAGGCGGCTCGTTCAGCTGAGTTGAAACCAGGTGACTGAAGCGGCGTGACTAATAGTGGATGCAGCTCTCGTAGTCATCAATCTCACAGACCAATCGAGGCCCATATTCTCACTGAGCGCGCTCCAATCAGGCCTGGAGTCCTTCTCCACAGGATGAAGGATGATTATTCAGTGTTACGTTGTATTTATTCATGTTCGGCTCGCCCTCCGAGGAACCTCAGGCCTGCCAGGAAAATCTGACCTCACAGCTTTAATGCTCTTTGAATCCTTCGGTTGCACAAGTGTTTCCTTATTTTGGCAATTATCTACTATTTCTAGATTCAGTTCAGCGTTTTGGGTTTTTTTTTTTTGAGTTCAGACGGAGGTCAGTGGTGGAGCGGCAAAATGTCCAGCTGAGAGAGAGGAGATTACATTTGTAACTCATCAGAATAAACTTGTTTCTGGAGTGAATGAAGCGCGTCTGTATTCATGTGAGAGTCGGTTCTGGTTTTATCTGCGGTCATAAAACATCTGCTCATAGTTTGGATCCGACCTGCCTTCATTTATTCAGTTTTGATCCCACAGATCAGTGAAAGTGACGTTACACAGTCGCACCGGTGCAGAGGAGGCGTGATGGCAAAACGGAAGTGGGTGATTTTGGGAGATGAAACATGACATGAAAGCATCGGCAGGACTGAAGTCAGCGACTGGAAACTAAAATGTGAAGATGTCAAAGGAAGAGTTCCATATTTTGGGAAACATATCTGCAGTCTTTCTACAAAGCTGTTGGAGGTAAATAATGATCTTGTGACACGATCACGTCAAGGTTTCACCTGGAAATCAACTCTGGGCTGCTTCTGTCTGCAGTGACTGTGTGCAGAAGTCGTGTCAGCACAGCGAGGTTGCCAGGTTTAGTGCCATCATGTCAGTACAGAGACGTTACCATGGCAACACTCTGCGTGTCCAGCATGATCAACATCTCTGTTTTTTTAAAACTGCTTCTTTTCCTTGTGCTTTTTCTGTGCTTGCGTTTTCTTAAAGCTCCAGTTTGCAGGATTCAGGAGGATCTGTTGGCAGAAGTTGAGTATGATGTCCATCATTCTGATTTCATTAGGCTACTGTATAATCAGCTCAGGTCACCGTAGCTTGACATGACAGAAAAGAAATGTTTTGAGATTTCAGCCGAGCGAGCCGGCAAACTTGAGTAATGTAACTGGGCGGTTCTGCTCGACTTACTGGTCCGAATGGCTGAAATTATGACAGTCAGACGAGTCATCTGTGGGGTTGTGAGGCTCAAAAACAATTTATCCACCATTTTACACGATGTCTTACACAAGGTAAGCTTATGGGAAAGAGTCAGTTTTGGCCCCAGTGCATCCGCGATGATGTTATTACTCTGTTTGACCACTAGGACGACCGGCGTCACGGCCTGCGGCTCTTTTTTAGGGGGCTTGATTTCACATCTCTCAGTGTTCCTACAGAACAGACAGAAGTTTTTTTTAGCACAAAGTTTCATGAGGAAAGACGAGAACGCCTGACTCGTTGAACAAAGCTTGTATTTCTTGCATGTACTAATATTTAGGTCATATTTGAAGTTCACCCCGTCACACTGACTCGTAACGACTCAACAAATGCAGATTTTTAGCCCTCAGTCAGCACAAAGTCTCCGTCCCATCTCTACTTCACACTTTTCTTTAATCAGCGTCTGGTCGACGCGTCTGCCTTCTGCTGCCTCGTCTCCGTCAGGACCTCCGTCTCAAGGCCGTCTGCCCGAGTGCCCACGGCGAAGACCTTGTGAAGATATGAGAGAGATATCACACGCTCCAGATAGTACGGACGATTAGCGCTATCAGTGGTGCTGTGTGGAGCGAGCGGCGAGCCTTGAGACGGATCGGCGTGCAGCGGGTCGAGTGTCATCGCTGCACGGTCAGACGTGAGTCAGAGCTGAGTCAGCGGTTTGACTGCAGACATGATGAAGATGCTGCAGAGCGTCGGCGGTTTCATCTGGACACCTTCTGACCCGGAGGATGTTCTTCAGTCTGTCCATCTGTTCTGATATCACAACATCGACTGGTCGGGGTCGCCTGATTAATTCTCACCTCCAGAGGATCCTTTGTGATCACTGTGAGTTTATCAAGAAGTATGAATGCCTGAAAATAAGAGTCAATCACACAGACATTTATGAGAACAAACAGAACAGTGAGCGACAGACGAGGGATGAAGAGCAGGAGAGACGGAGGCGAGCAGAGTTTCTCTCTCTTCTTCCTGCCACACGAGGCCTTATAAGGCTGAATCGCCCGTCTGGTCCGTGGAAGCCGAGGGCCTCATTAAGGAATTCAGCAGAACCAAAATAAAGTCAACATTTATTGAGCGTTAAAGAAAACTGAATATGAAAGGAAAGGAGCAGAGGATGAGGAGGGGGGTGGAGGCGGACCCCGCCCTGCCAGCGCACTGTGTTGTTATTTTTGGGAGCTGTGAATGGAGCTGTTATAGTTCAGCTATGGGCGGTGTGTGTGTGTGTGTGTGTGTGTGTGTGTGTGTGTGTGTGTGTGTGTGTTACGGAGGGGAAGCAGAGGCCTTCGTCTGCCATGTGAGGAGGAACACCTGCCACTTCAAGCTTTTAAAGTAACGGAGCTTCAGCGCTCGGAGACGGAGACAGAGCTGCCTTCACTGCTCGGGGTGGTGCCGTCCAGATCAAATGTCTCCGTGTGGAGAGACTTCCACACGACGCTGGAGTCAGATCCTTTAAGTTTTAATTAATCTGAATGTAAGTTTACACGACTGAGAAACCTAAAGACACACTCAGACTTTCTGGAACTGTGCTTGTTGGTTTTCTTTCCTCGGCGTCGGGTGAGAAAATGGAAATTAATTTGATCTGTGTGTTCAGGATTGGATGCAAGCAAAGGCTGGGGTTAGCCTAGCTTAGCGCAAAGACTGGCAGCAGTGGGAAACTGCTAGCTTAGCTTCATTAGAGTTAGTAAAAACAACCGCAAATGTATCTGATTTGTAAATTGTCAGCTATCTTGTTAGCAAGCAAGTTAGTCAGCAAAGGAGTCTCTTAAATGTAGCATGAAGTCACTAGTCGCCCAGCAGGTTTTGGTAAATTAGCTCCAATGCTAATAAATGCAGCTAAAACCATTTTTCATTCAGCAAAGGAAAAGAAATAAAGATTTTTATGATTCTAAAACAAACCAGCCATGCAGGAGGAACAAAAGTTAGACCAGTTTGCTGAGAAAAGATTTGGATGAAAGGAAAGTTAAAGTTTGTTAAACATTAAAGAAAACATGTTTTAGGTTTTAGCATGTTAGCGTGGAAATATCTTTTTGGTGCTAAACACAAAACCAGCTGAGGATGATGGGAAATAATAGTTGAGCCGGCTGTTTTTTAATCAATGTATTATTTAGACTCAGCCTCCAGTTTCCCCTGGTGGCCTCTTGTGGTATCGCAGCAAAAAATTATTCAATTTCCTCATCGAGCTCCTTTATTAAGGAGATATCTTATAAGATTGTTGACATGACACGTTTTACTGCATTTAAAGATCTGGGATGTCATCACAATGTAAAGTCTGAGACCAGCAAATGCCTCGTCATAACCAGGAAGTAAAAGTAAGAAGCTATGAGAGCAATTCTGATTGGACTAATTTGGCACCAGTGATGGCACAATTTAAAAACACCCAGCATCACCACTGTTCATCCTGAGGAGACCATGAATCTGTAGGTAATGTCTTCACAATCCACCCAACTGCGTTTAAATTCTACTTTGTACCAACGAGGTCGGCCTGCTGGTGGCACCAGAATAAAATTCATCCTCTGGGGACTCTGAACGATCCTTCCAATAGTCGTCTGAGCTAAAAAATGTCGACGTTATTGGACCCAACGAGGTCACAGGATCCGTCTCAGAGGGATCCTCGGAGGGGAAACGACGGGATTAACAAACTCATTAAGATTCATACTCTGGGGACCAGGAACGATCTGCACCAGATATCACAGGGACTCACAATCGTTGAGATAAAACCTTTTTATTCAGCTTTTAATGAAGCAGTTTTAAATCATACAAAACTGTACTCGAGTGTGTTTCCATCCGGATCCATAAGCTCCAGAACTCCGGCCTGGTTCAGACGGAGGAGACATAAATCAGGTGCTGATGGTTCAGACGTATGCAGATACAGTGTGCAGATGTTCAGGCCGCTGTAAGTAATCAGACAGATATGAATGTGCGACACATGAATGCAAATATGATTCAAATATGCAGCAGAAATGCACAGTGTGCGACTTTACCGCAACACAGTAGGAGATATTTAAGTGTGTGTGTGTGTGTGTGTGTGCAGTTATTCCCCTGGGTAAACCTGTGTGTGTCTAATATGCTTACTGTGCAGCTCTGCAGTCTGACCACCTCCTCCTCCTCCTCGTCCTCCTCCTCCTCCTCCTCCTCCTCCTCTCTCTCCTCTGCCCTCCCTGGCATGCCCAGCTGATTCAGACCTCATCACCACTTATTAGCGGGGTGGTAAATATTCGCTGGGCTGTGCCCGGGGTTGGCACGGCGGCCAGCTGCAAACTCATTATCACTTTATTATTCTCCGTGTCTGCCTCTAATTTATTCCCCTGCTGCTGCCACGGCGCTCGGTGCCTGCCCGCTGTGCCTCGAGAGCACGCCCGGACCTCCTCCTCCTCCTCGTCCTCCTCCTCCACCTCCTCCTCCCCGTAATTCTCCCTCTGCTGAAAAGCTGTGGGAAGATGAGGTGGGGAGGGCAGCGCTGAGAGGAAATAGTGATTATTGGGCAGAGATGGAGGTGTGGAGGGATGGATGGAGGTGCAGGCGGAGCAGGAGCTCATTACTGTGATGCTGATTTGGGAGAAGGGGAGTCAGCCTGCTGCAGGGAAATGACCCTGAGCGCTGATGTGGAGCGGAGAAGTCGGCATCCTGACGGTGTTTGGACTTTAAGGGCCTGAACACATGATATAGTTTCTGTCTTCTCTGTATTCTCACTCCATTACTGCTGTACAGCTGTCAGACAACAGGTAGATGTGTTCCCACGTCCTCCTCCAGATGATGATGATGATGATGATGATGATGCAGGGACGGAGTCACAGCAGCAGTCGGGTTAATTATAAGACAATTAGTTCTCATAAATAATTCAATAAATTACCTTCTGTCATCGGGAACATGTCGTTTGAATTGTCTTCCAATCAATTTAATTAGAATAATGCAAAGTAGCAACAATTAGCATGTTGCTGTGAGGCTAATTGTGTAGCCGTGTGCTAAAACGGGCTCCAGTCATCGATGACATCATTCTATTGTGCTTTTATTGATCATAAGATTAATATGATCTAGCAGGCTGACAGTTAAAGCACAGACAGAAGTTTACAGTTCTGTGGTGAGGAGCAAAGAGGATGAATGATCTTATTGATCACAGGCAGCTGTCAAATCCAAATTGTTATCGTGAAAGATTTTGTGATATCGTCAAATATCACATCGTTAACCAAAGAATCAATATGACATCGTCTCGTTATGAAACGTGTGATTTACTCTCCTGGATCTGAGGGTGTTTTGTGGTTTATAAAAACTTCACCCGATGTTTCATCAGCCTGGAGTAGACGATGACTTCATCTTCATTTTTGGGTGAAATGTTTCTCTAAGCGAAGAAGTTTGAGCGTCTCACACTTTTAATGGTGTTGAAAAGGTATAATTTTAAAGGAACCTGCAGCTTCAGCTTCACAGCTTCAAGGATACTGTGTGATTTTAACTCCTACAGTAAAAGTATTTTTTTCCACGAGGACTCAGGAGTTCCTTCCTGGTCCGAGGAAGGCTGTGAAACAAGACGTAGACCTCATGTGAGGAAATACAACTCACACAAGGACAAAACCATCGCAGCCCAACTTCCTCTTCTGCTTCCTTCTTGCACCGCGATGTGTCCCGGGACTCCGAGACCTTCTGATTTACAGATGAATCTCTGGATGTTTAAACTCGTCTCATGAGGCTCCAAAGTGAACTGCAGATACAAATCTTAAATAGATAACTCAAAGAAAAACTTCAGCGATCCTGTGTCTGGGTCACGAGTTGCATGTATAGTTGATTTTCGGGGAATATCGTGTTAAAGAAGCGCTGCACTCGAGTACAGCTTCATGAAAAATGTTGAATGTTTTGGGATTTTAAACTTGTGACTTTAGATATTTATAAAAACCTCGGCACCGGCCCGAGTTTCAGTGTTACTCACTTATTAAAATCCCTCCTGACGGTGTTCTGGTACTGTCCAGCTGCTCCCATCCACAACACAGAAGCTCTGAATTTCTAAAAATGTTAGATATGTAGGTCGCGTTCAATATCGAGCGCCTGAACTTTTTACCCTGCGTTTCACCTCACAACACACAAACTCCTCCGCTCTGTGGTTCAGGGGGAAGATGTTGGAGCAAAATCTTAAAATACGACTCAGGACAGAAAAAGAGTTGAGCAGTTTTAAATCATAAAGATACAGAAACATCATCAACCAACAGAAATATCAGTTCTCTACTCTCTTAATTCATAGTTCATAGAGTTCTTTCCACTGATTTGACTTTCTTGTAGGAATTGAGAGTCTCATTAGTGTGTGAATGTGTTGAAGGAGCTTCTAATTAACACACTAACATTTATCTCTATCTGACCGTCACCCTCAGGACAGACGTGGAGATGTTATCGCTGCGATGACTGAAAGGTTTCCTCACACAGAAACTGTCTGAGCGCTGCAGCTGACTCTCTCAGAAGCATCTGAACAGTTGCAAAGTCTGCACAAAAAAAAAAACAAGCCTGAGAGCCGGAGATCAACGGCAGAAACAGGGAAGTCTGTGAAGAGTAACAGAAGTGCAGAAGACGACGAGGCTCCGCTGAACGAGAGTCAACACGAGAAAGAATCCAGCGAGCCGAAGTAACGAGCTGGAAACCTTCAGTGACAAAGTTGGAGGAGATGTTTTGGGGGCGTTCGAGGTTGTTGGAGTTAAAGTCTTGTTTCATTTTCAGCTCAGATGTCAAATGATGTGAGATGATGTGAGATGACTGACAGACGGAGTGACTCACACCTCAGATGGATGTGAAACCGTCCCGGTTGATTAACAGATGAACAACTGTGTTAGAAAGTGTCTGAATCTCTAAATAAATGTAAAGGGTTCAAGCCTGCAGACGTGAAACTACACAGAGAGACATGAAGTTCGACTCCCAGGATGCATTTCAGTCACTGAGCTAAAGATTGTGTTGTGTGCGGTTCTGCCTCCGGCCTGATGAATGGACTTCAGTCTGTGATGCTTACAGCACTGAAGTGTGAAAATTCAAACATTTCTTTGCAGAATCGACGTCGCTCCTCTCAACGACCCGCTGAAGACGTCTTCTGTTTCCACCGACACAGCTCGATGTTCTGTGTCTGTAGTTTGGCTGGAGATCGTTGTTGACACGGCCGTCTTCAAATCAAATACTCCTTATTTTTCTGACATAATTAGGTGGCAGAAAGTACAGACATCTAGTAAATATCAGTAGATATCCATACAATAATTATTTCTGTGTTCGTAGCCAGCTAGCTCGTCACTGCATCGTCTTCTTCTTTCTGTTTTAAGGCAACCAGCAGTTGTATTTCCAACACCAGTGACAAACTGAGAACGGAGAGAAAGCTGCTGGATTATTTCAGAGGGTATGATGTGATATATGTGTGCTGTTACTATGATAACAGCACACATATGTTTGTATCAAAAGCTTTTTGTGCTGGAGGTGTCAGCTGCTGCTGCTGCTGCTGCTGTACAGGTTTTTATCTTCGTCTGCAGTTCGAGATGTTTCTGTTTCTTTCCTCTGGTGGATAAAAACCACGAGGAGAGAGAAACCCACAGTGAGACTTAATGTATTCGATGGAGTTTAGCTTCTTGAACACGGCTGTAAATCTGCTGTTGATCTCTGATGATTGAATCCTGCAGAGCGTCTTTGCTTTTTCATCTCCACCCCACATGTGACGGAGATCCCGAGCACACAGATGGAGTAAATCTTTGTCTGCTCGTCCATACATCGAGCTGCAGTCGTCTTCACGAGGCTCCTTTGTTCCCCGCCAGCTGTCCCGCTCCAGATCTGTAGATTAAAGTCATTAATCTTGTCAAACAACATACCTGCTGATATCTCAGTGTGGTGATGCTGCAGATGAAGTGCCTGCGACAGGCTCGGATCCCTCTGAAGCCCTGATAAAGCTCTCTTAATTGATATGCTAATTGGATGTGTGTCGTGGGTTCTGTACGATCAACGCAGGATGAGCTCGTACGAGGCAATTAACTTCCATGATTGTGCAGCGACGCCGTGAACAAAAGACTGTGACGTGTCTTTGTGCGCGCGGTCACACGCCTGGTTTGATGGGAGTGATGGCGGCACTGGAGGAAAATATCTGGCTCTTTGTTTGACTTCTGGTCGCGGCCTTTCAGCCATCTTGTTCTGAGGAAGAAGCTTTCAGGCAGCCTGTGTGCTGAGAACTCACAGAGCATTGGTCTGTTGGTTTGGCTTGGAGAATGAGGCAAAACGTCACAGCTTCACGAGAAGTTCAGCGCTGAAGGACGCCTTCAAACAGACTTCCCAACATCTTGTGAGCTATAATCTGAGCTTTGCTACGCTCCCCAACGTGTCACGCCCCACTATATATAAAAGAAAGAAAGAAAGACCTTCATGAATAAAGTCTGCCGAATTAACGAGTAGACCCAAATAGTTCAGAATGTGTCGTAGACGGGGTTTCGCAATGTTTATACGGTTTCTCAGACGCAGCATGTTTCAAAATTGAGCGTTTTTTTAAGGGAGTCTGGTCATTTTCTCCATTTCCAAAGAAGTAGCAGGCTGTTTCTGTGATGCTGTGAAGAAACTGACACTAAGAAACATCTTAATTTATTGTGCCGCCCCACGACGAGTCTCCCTCCAACATGAAGTCCTGTATCTTCATGACAGAGCGTCTGATCGTCTGTTTCACCGTCGACTCTTTATAACGGTGTAGTTTTGCTCTGCGGGGCCTCGCGGGGCCTCGCGGGGCCTCGCCAGGATAGCTGTGAGCTTAAAGATGTAAAAAACAACATGTGATTGATTCTTCTTGCTGCTGCAGCGCTTGACGTGCTGATGGATCGACTCTGAAACAGGATCTCTGACTTCTTTGTACTTCAGTTACAGTCATGAATAATAGAAAACGAAGACTTTCTCCGAGCCGTTTGTTGATGACATATAAACTCATGAATCGCTGACGGGACTCGCTGCAGCGCCGAGTCAACACTGTCCCTGTCTGCTCTCACACTGCGGCTTGTTTTCCCTCCATCAGTCCAACTATTCCTCCGTTTATTATGTCAACAGAACAAGTTGATTTCCTATATTCACTCTGAATATATAGGATGTAAACACATCACGTCCTGCAGACTGAACACAGGCAGCAGGAACAGTCGTACAGATATTTCTTTATTTCATCATTTATTAAATTAAAATAAAATAGTTAATTTCACTTTCAGCATATTACTTTGTACTTACTTCTCGCTGCTTTCTTTACTTGGTTTGGTGATGAGTGAGTGATGACATCAGCGTGTGGACGTCTTTGTTTTTATTGTTGGTTTTTATTCATCAACCATCAGATCCAGTGAACGTGTGACATCCTGCCAACTGTTTAACCAATCAAAGTAGAGACCTCGTTCCAATGGAAAAAAATAAAAAGGAGGAAAAATCTTTTATGTGTGAAACCGTGAATTCTTTTTTTCTCAACGGCAGTTTTTTGCAGATATTTCTTTAGTGTTTGAAACCAAGTGATTTTTTTTTCAGGTGAATTTTTTTTTTTTTGAAACGGAAAAACTTTCAGAAGATTTCTTTTGTTTCTTTTGTATTCTGTTTTTAATTTTAATTTTAATTCTGTTTTTAATTTACAAAACCAAGTGATTGACTGACTAAAGAAAAATTCTGGAGATTTTTTTATTTTTTATCTTTTTTTCATGTGTTCATCTGTGAATTCTTTTTTCCCAACAGCAGTTTTTTGCAAATATTTCTTTAATGTTTGAAACCAAATGATTTTTTTCAGGTGAATTTGTGAATTTTTTCATGATTGAAAGCCAAACAATAATTTTTTTATGCTGGAGATTTTTTTTCGGCAGAATTCTCCCTTTAGATTATTTTTCTTTTTTTCTCAGAAAAAAAATATTGAGAACTTTTTTTGTGAAGACATTTTTTTCTTTGATTAAATGAAACAGGGTGAAAAGAAATGTCTGAGTTTTATTTTGTTGTCCCCAAGTCTCCTTAAAAAAACAAAAATGGACTGACAAATATACACAACAATCAAAGTTTGTTTTTTGTGTTTGTAAAAACTGAACTTCTTATTATTTCCTTGTGATGCTTCAGAATTCTGAAAGAACCGACTAAATATTTTCTAGGTGAAATCAAATTTATACTTAATGTCTTTAATCCCTCATAAATCTTGAAGCCAGTCATACACGTCAGATTTTTCTTCATTTTCAAACCTCCTTGCTAATTCAAAATAAGAAAATGTGCCATTCTTTCCTTCCTTTCCTTTCCTTCTTTTATTTTTTTACTTAGTAAGTCTGGTTGAGAGGTGAAGATGTGTTTTCTTTTCGCTGCAGGACTGAGCTGGATACTGGAAGGTGTGTTTGGGTATCAGCTTCTCCATCACAGATTGTTTCTCTGCTGAGAAGCTGACACACAATATGAATAAAAAGTGAGATAACTTTAAGAATCTCTATTTTACTTGTAGTTGGTTCTTTCTGTCTGTTTTCTGCTGGTTTGTGTCGTGGTGACAGAATCATCGCTCTGTTTTGTAGATTGTTATTTTTTCTCCTCACATCACGTCACAAGAGGAGAATCGTCGTGTTGGTGGACTGACTGCCTGAGAAACTGTTGTTTTGCTTCAGGCGCAGTAAACTCAGTCCCAGAACACCTCCATCCTATATATTTTAATCATTCTCGTATCTAAAATTAGCCACAGGCTCACTGGTGAATCATTTCTTCCTTTGCATGCTGAGAGGGGGCAGCGTGTATCCGAGAGCCAAGGACACCGAGGAAAACGTTTCCCAGTTCAGTTCCATCCTTAAAAACATAAAAACCTCCAGCTTTAGCCCTTAAGAGGAGACGACGGGGGCTCGTATTCCCGGCGGACGCCGGTCTGCACGCTCATTAGAACGAGCTCAGCATGAAGCAGAGCTCTGATGCCTCTTTTGAAAAAGCTCATTAGAAAGTGAGTGTGGTGGGTTTTGGAGGTTCCACCGGTCCTCAGAGTCATTACCCCGTCGCCCAGCCTGCACATTTAGGCCCGGACAGGCTCGCTGCACTGTTATGTCTTCATCACACATACTTGTACGTCTGGAGGAATGTCAGCTGAGGACTCCATCCAGTCTCGCTCACTGGGGGCTCAGATTTCTGCTGCAGACCTCTGAAACTGCTGCCATGTTTTCATCAAATGTATATCATGGCTGGAAAAGTTCTGCAGCCTTTTTACTGCATGCTGTTATTTATTCACTCTCTGAGATGTGCTGACGTTCAATATAATATGAAGTTCAGTCTGCTTGTTTGCAGTTTGGAAGTTTTTTCTCTGCAGGTGAATTTCAGTCTGACCTCGTTTGTGTGTTTGTTTGTTTGGTGTTCATCAGGCTGAAGAGAACTGAGTGAGAAGCTCAGCGTGAATCTGAGAATCCTCTGCAGGATTCAATCATCAGAGATCATTCACGATGACGCACAGAGTGATGAGATGCTGCTGACACCTCTACACTCCACAGACAGCAGGTACAGCAGGTACAACAGGTACAACAGGTGTGTTACTGGTGTCTTTACTGCACAGTACGCTGCACAAGTCCTGCACAACGGTGGGATGTTCTCAGGATGAGTGTCAGAGTTCAGTCTGATCTCAACTGTTCTCCCTCCGATGTTTATGACTTGAGAACTGGTGGGGGGGAAAAAATAAAACTTTGCCAGGATAATTTAACCACCTTTTAAAAGCCATGTTTGAAAAATATTTTTAAAAATAAATAATTCAGGAGGAAAAAAAACCAAAACTTTTTGCCATGAATAAAATGCAAAAAAGGTTTTTTTTGTAAATTGTATTTTTAAAGGGACAGTGTGTAACGATTTAAGTAATTTATTAACTCAAATCAACGTCTTTGTTCATAAGTAAGTCCTCATTGGTGTACAATTACCTCTGCCAACAATCTGACTTATCCTCCTGAGTGAAGAATTACCTATCTGAATATACACAGCACGGGCAAGCTCTATGGAGGCCGCCATGTCTTTCCGGTTTTAAAAAAACTACGGACTGCCGAGAGGGACACAAAGTACTACGTGGTACTTCGTAGTGAGGCTAAACGCTAATCGCTCAGAGCTAGCTTGACTGCAGAACTGAGAGGGAGCTCAGCGAAAGCGCTCGTCACCAACAATAACAATAACAATAACTAACTACATCTTTACCTCATTACTTAAATCAGCAGAAATACTCGACGCTGTTGGGAAAGAGTCCATATTTTGAAAATGAGTTTCTTGTCCGTCAGGGCCACCGTAGCTTCCGGAACGTCTCCAACGTCTTCAGAACGGGAGGGGTGAGCAAAGGAGTGTTGCAGTGTAGAACCTCACAGCTAGATGGCGCTAAATACTTGATATATTACACACTGTCCCTTTAATTGAATGTTTGAAAAAATGCCTGGATATATATTTTTTTTCTATTCATTTAGCTTGAGTGGAAAAAAAGGAATTCAGGAGGAAAAAAACGTTTTTCTTCAGGGTTGAAACAGAGTTAATATAATTTTTTTCAAGGACAGTTTGAATTAAATGGAGTGAAAAGAATTTCAGGAAAAAAAATTAAGTATTTCTCGAATTTTTTTTCTGGAGAATTTTCTTTTGTCAGGAGGAAAAAAAAATTTTTTTTCATGTGTGAAATCAGTTCATTTGCATTTTACTGGGAGGAAAATAACATCACATACAGAGTCTAAAATGCCTTCTTTTTTAAATAAATATAAATACAATTTCTGGAGAATTTTTGTTTTACTTGAGATTTTCTGTTTTTTATTTAGTTAGTCTATGAAACAGAATGGGAAATAATGCCTGAAGATTTTTTTTTTTTTTACGATGTTTGAGTGGGAAAAAAATAATTTCCTGTAGAATTTTTTTTTTTGAGAAAGAATTGTTAAATTTTTCTGGAGAATTTTCTTTTCCTTGAGATTTATACTTATTAAATCTAAGAAACAGAGTGGGAAAAAATGCCTGGAGATTTTTTACATTTTGTTTTACCATTATGTCAGCCAGTTCTTACGACTGGGGCCGTAATATTTCTAGATAATTTTCTTCGTTAGAGAATTTCTTTTTTTGGAGAAACTTTTTTCTAGAGACATGTTTTTTTTTCCGGCAATTTTTCTAGGTGAGATTTGTATTGATTTATGTATTTAATATGAAACAGAGTGGGGAATAATGCATGGAGATTTATTTATTTATTTATTTTTTACCATGTTTGAGTGGACAAAAAAGATTTTAGGTGGGAAAAAAAAAATATGTAGATTATTTTTTTTGAAGAATTTCAGGAGGACAAGAAAAAAACTTTCACATGTGAAACAGAGGGAATTTAAGGGAAGCATCATATACAGAGTGAATTTCTTTTAGTGTGAAACCAAGTAAAAAAATAATAATTATTTTCTCTTTTTTTTCTATCCTGAACCTGAAAATAAACAGATACGAGATGCTGGAGACTCCCAAAACAACGTGTAGGCTCATTCTGTTCTGTTTAGCAAGAGGCTGTGGTTTGGGCTGAAATAACCCAATAATACATTATTTACAGACCTTTGTTATAACTTAAGGTTCGGCTCATAGATCAAGTTACATTGGGTACATCTACTTTCATCTTGTGCTTCTTCACACATCTACTCTGCTACATTTACTAGTTCATAACGCCTCATTACAAACTATCAAAAGTATGTAGAGTCGTATGAGTTTCCTGCACTGTGTTAATGCATCCGAAACAATATTCAAATTACACAAAATGGATTTCACACGGATGATAATTAAACTCTGAAATAGGCCATTTGGAATAGTAAGTACAGTTAACATACATTTTGCTGATGCTTCTGTATTTGAGGTAAAGATTTACTGTCATCTATAATTGCAGTGATGTGTTCTTAGATTGTAGTCTCAAGTTTTACTGAAGTGAAAGATCTGATACTTCCTCCACCACCGATTAGTTCAATCAGCAGACATGATGAAAAACAGAAACTAATAAAGTGTGTGTGTGTGTGTGTGTGTGTGTGTGTGTGTGTGTGTGTGCTCCTGTGGTTTGATTGGCACATGTCACACACGTCCGTCAGCGAGAAGAAGAACAAGGAGCCGTCAGCTCTCGGTTATTCATGCCCTGCTGCTCTGTTTAATGTCTCGCAGAGATCTAATTACAGCCGCTCTGAATCTCGCTCCACGCTTTTAATTAACACGCCCAAAAAAAGGGAAATGGAGCAAAAATGTAAAATTAATTGAGTGGAATTTGTAATTCAAAGTGTGAGAGTGAGAGGAGACGGAGATCAAATACGAGTCCGCGCTTTTAAGAGTCGACTCCCGCGGGGTTTCCCGCCCTGTGTTTCAAGGTTTGTGTGTTGTGATCCACAGAGGAGCCGCGGTCTCCGTTTAGAAAAGAAAAACAGGCATCAGAGTTAAACTTTATATAGAGCAGAATAATGATGTGGAGTCTTGCTGGGAGAAACAGACTTTAAATAAGTGAAGGCCACTCTGAAGGCTGCAGTCTGGATTAATGCTGCCGGCAGGACGACGCCGTCAGACTCACACAGGATCGATTTCACAAACTCGGAGGACGGCGTTCCATTCAGCTCCTTTTTCAACAGAAAGTTTCATTTTAAAATTCTTCTTTGGAAATAAATACGTGAGGAGAGGAGCTGATGAAGTGTGTATGAGGCATAAACAGAAAGAGTCCTGGAAGACACGCGTCGCTGCGCTTATTCAAGACAAATACTGAGTGGAAGTACAATTCTGAGGTACTGGAGTATTTCTGTTTATTCCACTTTATACTTCAACTCCACGACATTTTAGAGGCACTTTGAAAATAAAATTCTCCTGAAAGCTTTTTTTTCCCACTTGGTTTCACACGAGAAAAATTCTGTAAAGAAATGTTGTTTTGTGTTTTTCTCATGAAATTTATTTGACCTGGTTTCACACATGAAAAAAAAATGTTCTCCTGAAAAACTTTTTGTCTTTTTCACCTAAATGTTTGTTTTCATGTATTCATAAAATAAAAACTCCTGCAAAGTTTTTTCAGAAAAAAAAAATCTCCTGAAGTTTTTTGAACTGAACATTCCTGATTCACACATGAAAAATAAATTATCCAGAAAAACTTTTATTCACTCAGTTTTACACAGAAAAATATTCACCTGAAAAGTTTTTCCAGAAAAAAAATCTGAAGGGAAATTTTGTTTTTTCTGTCAGAAATTTTCATTTTTTCCCCCAAATATTTTTGAAAAAAAGTCTAATTTAAAATTTTCTCTTGTAGAAATTTTCACAGTGAAGCCAAGCGAAAAAATATCTTTAGTCAATGTGATTAAGACTTCAAGATTTTTCTCTTGTATGAAATCAGATGAAAGAAAAATTCACTAGATTTCATACAAGAAAAACATTTTTTAACTTAACTTTTTTTTCAGAAAATTTTCTGTAAAAAGAATGAAATATTTTTCCACTCTTTCACATGGTTGACCAAAATATTCTTTTGAAAAAAATCTGTTTACTCTGTTACACACATGAAATTAAAAAATCTCCAGAAAACCTGTTTTTCACTTGGATTTACATGGGGAAAAAATCTGGGTGAGTTTTTTTTTTTTTTTTTCTAGAAATAATTCTGCATAATAAAATTCCCCCATAAGTTTTCTTCCAAAAAGAGAAACACTTTTTTTTTTTTTAACTCAGTTTCACATGGAAAAATGTGAAAGGATTTCTTCTGAAATCCTTTCACATTTTTTCCAAATGATAGAAAATTCTCCTGAAATGTTTTCCAGAAAAAAACCCCAAAAACTATACGGATTGTTTCTTTTCACTTGGTTTCACACATGAAAATATAATGTCTCCTCAATTCCTTAAAAAGAAAAAAAAAAAAAAAAATGTGTTCATTCTCCTGAAATGTTTTAATCCGGAAACACATGAAAAAAAATCTCCTTAAACTTTTCCAAGAAAAAAATCTGTAGAGATTTTTGTGTTGTTTTTTCCAGATTTCCCTTGATTTCATTCAAGAAAAAAAATTAAACAGAAATTTTTTTCTGTTATGTAATTTTATTCTGAAATGTTTTTTTTTTTTTTACTTGATTTCACACTGAAAACGATTCTACTGAAAGTTTTTCTCTAGGAATAATTCTGCAAAAAAAAAGTTTCTTTTTCACTTGAAAAAACATTATTTTGATTTTTTTCCTCCCCAGAAAAGAGAAAACGTTGAACATCTGTAAAAATGTTTCCTTTTTTCATTCTGTTTCAAAATCTTCTCTATAAAATAATTCCGCAAAACTCGGTTTTCATATGTGAAAAAATGAGTGATTATCAAAACTGATCAATTTAAAACTAAGTGATTAAGTTCCCGAGCTAAAAACAAAAACATCAAGAGTTCAGACTAACAAAACAAAAATGTAGTTAAGTTTGACAATGATATCTAATGCTAGTAAAAGTAAACTCTTATTAATAACTTATTTTACTGTTATGTGTTATACTAAACTACTGTTTAGTAGTAGATATACTACTGTTAATACTTAAATGCAAATAGCCTCATCAGCACTTTGTTGATAGACGTCTTACATCTTATTAAAGGACCGTCGAGTGTACGAACACTTCTGACCGTAAAAACTGGAGGAAAAGGTTTAAACAGCTGATCAGAATAAAATGCAGACACTCCAAAAGTTTGTATTTGAACAAAATATTTTCTTTATTCTGCAAGAGAACTGAATATGGTGGAGCTCCACTGATAAACATACATGAGTTCAGCTCATAAACAAATGGAGAATTTACAACCAACAAACTATTGCAACCGATACGAGAAAGTAAAGTGAACTGTGGCGGGCCAAAACCATTTCAAAGAGAGAATACCAAGAGAAGCCAGTAGCAGGTATGGCAGAGGTAACACTGAGAACGAGACCAGGTCCAGTCAGCCGGACAGGAAGTCTTTGTTTCTGTTTTACAGCCTGAATTTAGTCTTTTACATGTGGGACAGTTGGGTGATTTGGGCGCGTTGGCACCTTCGTTACCGACCGCAGACATTTCTACGATGTGTAAGTTACTCAAACGAAGCGTCTCAATCAGAGGACGTTACGTCTGCATGCAAGTTTTACACGGTTCAAAATCTTTGATCCAACTGCAGTTCACAGAAGATAAAACGTGAGGAGAGCGTTTCGTATTCAGGACGTAAATATTCAAAAACACGTACGTATTCAACCTGCCGTGCAAACGTAAAGCTGTATAAAGCGACGGTCGTCTTTCTCAGTGTTACGCCGTTACAGCATTCAACAACCGACACACAAAGGACTGGAACTGTTTCAGCTGTAAGCAGTGATGTTAAACTTGCTATATTAAATTCAGATCTGAATACACCATAAACAGACAAATAACAGTTGTTTTTCAAAGACATCTTTTTTAACCATTTTTCTTTTATACACAAAAAACAACAGTCAAGAGTACCAAATATGCATGCTGGATCCATACGTATGTCAAAAAGGGCTAAAAGGGGGGAGGAGGGGGAGGAGGGGGGAGTCATATACACTTTTTTTTTTTTTTAAATCTTTTTTTTAAGTTTGTTTTTTTTTAAAAGATCTTTATTTTCATATGTATAAGAAGCTGTTACTCCTCGAAGCTGTGCTGGGTACTGTGATCAGATAAGCAGTGGTAAGAACACAACACGACTCCTCGCTGAGAATCACAAACATATTCAAACCCGGCTGCAAATAAAACTTTGCAGGACTGCTTGCGGGAGAGTAGTAGAAGTATTTGTAGTAATAATAGTAGTTGTAGTAGAGGAACAACAGACAGTTGCTATTTTTAACAGTCCTGGGGTGAAAGTGAGTATAAAACCTCAGAAAAGAAAGGTACCAGGAGGCTTATTGTACCTGTTGGTTACAGAGACGGCACCTTTGTTTGAATCTAAATGTACCTTTGTTTTCTGAGAGGTGAACACAAGCCTGTTTCCTGGAGTTATCTGAGTTAGAGCTGAGTGAAAACTCAACCAAACAGTCTGTGAAAGTAAACTTGACAAAACAGATATTTTGGTTTGTCCCACTGACCCTCTTTAACTGCTTTGTCCTTCCACCTGTTCTTAGTACTACGAGCGAAACCCCATCCAGACACACCTGCACTGTGTGGGGGGGCCGACGCACCTGAGGGAAAACATTCGCCCCTCCATCACAAAAACCCCTCGCTGACAGAAAAGGGAATATTGCATGTTGTGGCGGAGTGAAGGGAAATCATCCTGCAGAAACCTCCGATCGGTAAGTGTTGACGTGTTAAAAACATCTGAAAGACTTTTGTCCCTGACGGCCTTCCGTAGACCTGCTGCATCTCCACTTGGTGGACGAGATCGACAGGATGAACGTTTAAATTTGCATCGAATACAAAAACAATCTGCTCCAATTTGTGTCAAGATCCAAATTAAAACAATTATTAATAATCATCCCAGTCGTAGAGTCCCTGAATCCGATGATACAAGATGTTTTTTTTCTTTAAAATGTGAAAAATGCATCGTCATAAACGTAAAGAAAACCCGTCTGAAACCCCCAAAATATGTTTCTGTTCTTGAGATTTCTGCAGGACATTTTTCAACACAGAAATAGAAAAAGTTTTAGGGTTGGAACCAAACTAAACTCCAGCTACGGTCATCGTGTGCAAATATACCGAGTAGCATGAGAAAGAGAGAGAACGCTGTGAGTTTTGGTAGTTTTTTTTCTTTTCTTTGAACAGAAGTCAGTTTATATCAACAGCACATAAACTGAGAATGCAGATTGACTTCAATCTGATTATTTCAAACTGGGACATCATCGAACAAGGATTATTTTTTTAAAGATGAATTCTTCCTGACATGCCACAAAAAGTACCTGTATGAATCTTTTCCAACACAAATCAAACAGATCAGCCGACAGTTCCGGCTGTACGTGACGGACACTCATTCACGCAAACATGGTTTTATCTTCTGAGTTGTGATAATATCAAAGGCAATGGAGATAAAAACACCACTGAAACATCCCTTTACCAACCATCTGACAACTGAAGGATTAACAAGAACTGAAATCTTTGGTCTAAATGTTTCGGGGGGGGGAAATGAAAACAGTCAAAGAACAGCGACTACGACTCAAAACAACCCTTCAAACTGTAAAATCCTTTATCTTTATATATATATGATAGACACGACATCTCTGCGTCAGTGTGAGTCGTGATGCATCTGCAGACATCACAGGTAAATATTAACACAAGTCTCTTGTAGATGATAATGTGTGCAATTTCAGACAAAGCCCTCTGTGAAGGAAAAGATCCGAACATATCTCTGAGAAAAGTTTCAAAAAGCGCCTCCTTCCCTCCTAAAGTAGCTCTACGTTTGTTTCCTGTAACGAATACTGTACATCTGTCATAAAACTCTGAGAAACCGCTGGCCCTGCTCGCCATGAAACAAAAGGGAACTCTTTGTTTTTTGTTTGCTTTTCTTTAATAAATGTATATTTTCATATAAAGACATTCAACAGTGAGCAATGCAATATAGTTCAAGTAATAGAGTCAGGGATTTTTTCTGAGTTCCCTCTTCGAAAAAACAAAAAAAACAGCTGCTAAAAAGTATGAAATGAAACCTTCAGACGGTGGTGATGGAGGGTCGGGACAGACTGTCACATCCTTCGGGTGATGATGCTGTGTCTACGCTACGGGAAGCCACGAGGGACAAGCCTACAACTACAAAAGTCAAAGTCAAAGTGGGGGATCTAGCTTAATCAGCTGAGAGTGATTTAAGTATCGATGCAGAAAAAACCCTGATTTATTTCTTTCTTTCTTTTCAAATCGCTGGCTTTGTTGTGTGGTAGCTCGTACGGTAAACTTGAAACACCTGAGGGTTAACGACCGGAAACGTTACGGAGGAGAAAATCGAGCGGGCCTGTATTTCCGATAGCACCTTGAAGAGTTTTGATCATCTTGTTTCCGTGAGTGACTGCGGTGCTTTAAAAAAAAAAAAAAAGGGAGAAAACAAAACGCTTCGGACCGGACTGATCCTTTTTTTTTTTTAGTACATTCAAGATTATATCGACAAACCCCGCCTTGCTGTCCCCCGTTAGTCCAAGAGAAAGAACGAAGACCGTCATCAGAGGACAGAAACAGATGCAACACCAGGCTGTGTCCCAATCAGAGGCAGAGGACTTTACTCACTCCTGGATGACGAGTCAGTCATTTTGAAATTAAATCTATGAAATCTAAGAAGTACGTCTGGCTTTACAAAAGATCCCAGAGGACGTCACGTTTCTCTGCTAAAGTCATCTGAAATAGGACACAGCGAACGTCTCACTGCAAACTGTTTCTCTGCTGATTCAGTCTTTTCTTCTGGTTTCAGCTAAACTGGGATGGTAGAGAGGGACAACTGGGGCTGGCTGCAAAATCCAGTTTGGCCTGTCCTCACACGTGACTGGTTTGTAAAGTTTGGGTTCAACATTTCACTTTAATTTTCTGTTTTTCAGGACCACAGCCTGCTTGTTCCAACATCACCGCTGATGCTGAACAGACATGAAATCACAGCAAGTTCCACCTTCTTCTGTGATAAACAAAAGCATTTTAACATTTAAGATTTCATTTTAAAGAGAAACTCGCATCTCCAATTTGTGTCTAAACTATGGTTTTCTATGTCAAACAGCAGTCTGAAAACAGGCCAAACTCAATGACGCACAGCCGAACTGATTCAGTCTCCAGTTCTAAACTATCCATGGCTTTCAGCTCCGCACACCTCGACCCCCCTCAGCTCGTCCACCTGATGTGAGCGGACTGCATCAGGAGCTGGGAGGTGCAGGTGGGGGCAGGTAACGTTGATGCGGTCGCGGGGAGGTTAACTACACGGAGGCGAGTTGAGGAGGACACGGAGACGAGGGTTGGGATAAAAACGCGTGGTGGGTACAACCAACGTTGTATCATTCACTCACAATGACTCCTGCAGCTTCTCAAACAATGGCCCTCTTCCTACAACCTGATACGCTCCTTCACTCGTGCATGTGTGTGTGTGTGTGCGCGTGCATGTGTGTGTGTGTGTGTGGTCCATACACTCTCATGCCGGCTCATCATACTGTGAAAACACCACAGAGGTGGAGGTGATGGTGCTTTGTCTGACTTTGTAACCAGCGTCTTTTCCTTTTTAACAGTTTTTTTTTTGGCCTCTCAAATGTTTTCCTGCGAGGTGGGAAGGCCGGTGTGTGACGGAGGAGGAGGAGGAGGAGGAGGAGAAGGAGGAGGAGGAGGAGGAGGAGGAGGAGGGGGGGTGGAGGAGTGTACTGAGAACAGCTGCCTTTGTTTGCTCTGAACCAGAGTCGAGACATCCCCCCTCCCTCCCTCCCTCCCTCCCCCGCCAACCTTCGCCTTCCCCTCAGGACCTTAAAATAGCTGCAGATTATCAGCAGTCTGGGGACGGCGACTCTGACCCCGATCGTCTCAGAAACCTCCACCCAAAACGAACAGCCAATGGTTGAGCGGTAATATCTTTCATGCAGCCAATCAGCGGTACAGGATTTCTAGGAAGAATAGAATGCAAACCTGGTTGTGGTTTTGTCTTCAGTTTTTCCAAAGATATTTTTTATTGTGTGATGCTTCCACTGGTTATAAAGTCAAGCACCGGCAAGAAGTTCTGAGTTTGAAAAAAAAAAGGGAACTAAACAATCTGACAAACAAACAAAAAAAACCTTAATTTCACTCCAAAAGCTTCACTGTGCACTTTGATTATCTCTCGGACCGCAGTGCATCTCTCTCTGTCTGACTGCTGAAGGACACAACGCTAGATTGCACGTTCTTTCAAGTTTTCAGTATTTTCTTCTAAAGCCTGCGTCTTCAGCTCGGGGATCGCCTCCGTCTCTCTGTTACACTTAAAACATTTGTTTTTTTTTTTAATCAAAGCTTATTATTTCTGAAAAAGACACAATCAGTCCCAGTTTTTCAACCCACAGTCGTTTAGCATATACTCATGTTAACTCTCACTCTTTTTTACACCACACATAAAATGGGTTTCAGGTTCCAGGTCAGACTTTTAGTATTTCTTCTCCTTCCTAAGGATTATTTTGGTGAAAGTGACCTTTTGTAACCTTTTCTCTCGTCTGGTTTAAGTGTAGCAACATTTGTGACCTCGGCGCTCTGAAGCTGTGTGACGTCGCTGAAAACTTTTTTTATACATTTTTTTCTTGGCTGAATCTAATGAGCATTTTCTCAGTTGTTCTTTAATATGATAAAAATCATTTTAGCTGCCAATTAAAGGGTCAGTTCTGTAAACTGGTCAGTTCAGGGAGTCGCAGAGGAGCACACAGAGCGCCGAGGTCACAGATGGGACTTGTTTAAGTGCTTCGTCCTCGACCATCTGTATTTACAGAAGGTCCTGGTGTTTCTGTTTACGTACCATTTGGTTTTCCAAAAAGGCTATTTGGCTCACAAGCACGTGGCCCAAAACTCGGTTTTATGTGTGGTCTCAAACACACCATTCGTTTGCTTTTCTTCGCTGCTTCCTCCATTCACAAAAAGAAAAGAAAGAAAAAAGAAACACACTGGCTGTTATCTCTTTGCCCTCCCCTCCCTCTCCACACCAACTTTGGTCTCTGGTTCTGATCCGTGTTGCCTTTTACACATTGGCAAAACAAAAAAAACTATGTTCCAGCAAAGCAAACATAAAGAAACCCTTTGCAGTTAGTATAAAAGCAAGCCTTGAGTCCTTCTTTTAAAACTGTTGGGTGTCTCTTGCGCCCCCCACCCTCCCCCTTAACCCTTCAGCAGCAGTCTACATGGAGGAACACTTCATGAAACAAGTGTCCGTTGTCTCGTTATGCTACATTATTTTTGCTTTTCGTACGGAGAGGGACAGAGAACAGACACTTGACATCATCTCCTCATCAAAGTAAACAAAAGGAAACATCGGAAACATGGAGACGACTCCAGAAACAAAACAAGAAGAAGGTCGTCGTAGAACCATCTGAGGTGGAAAGTCAAAATAACGGGAAACAGAACGGTGTTAAAATGGGAATGTTTTGTCGTCGTCTTCGTCGTCATTCGTGTGGTTTCTGAGTTTCTGGTAAAAAGTCTGAGCTGGAGTTTAGGTAGCAGCGGGGTCAACCTGAAACTCTGAAGTCTCCTACTCCGTTTCCTTCCTTCCTTCAGTCACTTTTTTTTCACATTCACAAACATTTAAAACTTCCTTGTGCAAATCAAGCAGTCTTTAGAAAGAATGCCCTCCGAAATTGTTCTTGTAAAAATATATAACTCCAAGGTGGCTGACGTGTGTGTTGCAGCAAGTGTTTACTTCGTTTCTATCTTTATCGGGTCTGGTGTTGGGGTTGCTTTGTATTTCAACCAATCCCCCCTCCCTCCTTCACTCTCCCCGTTCTCCCTTCCCCGAGAGGGGGTTGGTTTGTTGTCTATGTGGGGGTGTGGCTAGGTGGGTGGGGTTCATCTGCGTCCGGAGGGCATCTGTGCGTAGACGGGGTATGCGAGGCGCACGTTGAGCGAGTCGTTGTGCTGCACCAGGGAGGCCTGGTGGTAGTGGAGCACCAGGTCCTTCAGGCTGCTGTACAGGTTGTAGGGCTCAGCGAAGCCGAAGCCGCGCGGTGTGCTGTAGATCACGCAGTGCTTCACCTCACCTTCGACGCTGTGGAGACAGAGAGAAGACGGAGTCAACACCGATGGCAGTTTTCTGCTTCAACTGCTAATTTTCCAAGAGTGTTTAGTTTAATCTCATCCAGTCCAACAGCTCAGACCGGCTGACTGAAGTCTCCTAGTCCACAAAACATTTCTGGCGTCTCCAGCTACTTCAGTTGTTTAGCAGAATGCTACACATGCACATCAGACAACGTGTTTTGTGTACTCACACTACAGAGCAGGCGTAGCAGCCCTTTTTGCTGCTTTCCCGGATGAGAAACGCTCCGTCCGGCTTCCCGAGGAGCAGCTCCTCCGCCTGCGTCCTGTTCAGGTCCCCGACGAACCAGCTCTTCTCATCGTAGTGAGGCAAGTTCTCGTCCTCCTCGTTCACAAAGTAGCCTCTGCACCCACACACAGTTACACAACGAGAGATACACGGTGAACAAGCAGGAAAGACGCGTTACATCGTCAGAACTTTATGTAAGGAGAGATTAAATGAACATCAGTTATTCTGCACAGACAGCTCCAGTGTGAACCACAGTTTCTAATCTGCAGCCACAGGCTTGGCAGAAGAGAGGAAAGTAGAGACTCACTCGTCAGTGTTCTCGTTCTTGATTCCCAGCCAGTCGTTAATTCGTTTCTGACGAACTCCTTTGTGATTGAGCCAGCTACAGAGAGAGAGAGACATTATTACTACTAGGAATCAGTTAAAAGGCTGCTTTCATTTACAACGTTGTTTATGGTGCAGTGAACGAGCATGAGACCGAACAAATCAAATTAGCGAGCCTCCAACAAACGTCGAGGTCGGCTCTGCTGAAGCTTCAGTGAGATGAAACACGTTTCTGATCAGCAGCCGAGTCACAGACGGTTTAGTTGCTTATCGCAATAAAATGTGTCTAATGCCAGTTGCCTCATCTTTCATTATTGCATCTCTTTAAAATCTCATGTTATGATGTTAAGTGCGATTTGTCAAGTAAATCCGTGGAGATTAAAAATCCTGACAGTGTTTTCATGTGAGGAGTTTTGAGCTTCAGAAAACCGTGACTTTGACATTTTAATACGATTCTTTTCTTTGAGTTGGAACAACGATATAACACTTCAAATTAATTCTCCTTCCTTTATTTTCTGGATCCTGGAAGACTTGAGACAGAGTATGATCACAAACAAAGTGTAAAAATACATCAGCGTGCTGCTCCGACAAACACACTGCAGGCTCGTTTAACAGCATGAAGATCATGTGAGAAGCTTTCCCCCCCTCGAGCCACGGTTCATCATTATCTTACACTCGGTTTAAAACACAGAGCGTGTCGACTCGGTGTCCTTACAAGACTTCTGCCTCTCCGCTGTACTTACACAAGATACTGGTCCCTGATCTTGCGGAGCTGTATGAGGTCGGGCTTCAGGCTGTTCATCTTTTTGTCCGTCTCGCGGTTGTCCATGGCTTGTGTCTTCAGGTCCTGCTCCAGACGCACTTTGCTGTCGTGGATCTCTCCGAGCCGAGACTTGAGCTTCTCGTAGTTCATCATGATGCGCTCGATCTCCTTGTCGTTGCCCTCGCGGCGGAAGCGCTCGATGTAGTCCTTGCTGTAGCGCTCCTGCGTGTGGCACTGCTCCTCGAAGATCTTGATGGTCTCGTTGAAGGCTTCGATGGCTGTTCGCTTCATCTGGATCTCCTGAGGGGGGAGAGAAGAGGAGGTGAGTGGATGGATGGGTGAGAAGTATTTTTCTGTTAAAACTTCAGTCACGTCAGTGTATATTTACCTGCGACGTCTTGGTGTATTCTTCATACAGTCTGTCGTACTCTTTGCTCTTCTCCTGGTACTGATTGTGGTATTCCTGCAGCTTCTTCCCAACAGCATCAATATTATCCTCCTTTACCAGCTGGTCCTGAGGGATGGAAGGGAAATGAAAGCATTAGAGAGTGAGCCTTGATGAGAAAATCAGAATAACAGGGCACAGAGGAAGGCGAAGGCTGCACGAGAGTGAGACAAGAAGGAATGAAGAGCTACTTGTAATTAAAGCCGGAGGAAAAGCGCATGTTTGCTCTCTTCACCCCAGATTCTGCTTACTGAGGGTGACTCCAGAAAAGGGTCGTTAATAAACCACCCACAATGCCCTGGGTGAACGGTGAAGGTTCGAGGATATTGCACCGCTGCGAGTAATGACTCGCCTGGCAAACGACTGGCGTGAAGGAGGAAGGGGATAAATGCAACAATGGGCCTTTGACACGGCGGCTGTGTGCAATATTTCAGCGAGCAGAGATCCTGCTGCCGCTGCAGTCTGGAGCGGAAACACCCAACACGGGTACGGAGGAGAGGCTGGGGGTTAAAGAGGAAACCAGTGGAAGAGGGGACAGCCTGACAAATGAGTCCAGTATGAGCCACCATGCAGGTTTTAAACAAATACTGTAAACAACTTCTTTGGAAGGGAGAACTCATGAATGCTGCTTTCAACAGACAAAGATGGAAACGTATTATCAAGCCAGTGTCCACCTGGATATTGTGTTTTCATCGCAGCTGATCAGAACTGAAGCCGTGAAGCGAACAGTTAAAACTGAACCAGAGAGCAGTTACAATGTGTTGAATGTTTGCTTCAGACACTTTAAAATACCAGTATAATGTTTTCTGTCTAAGCCAATAAGATGTTCTACTGCCACTGAGACTCAGGTTGTACAGACGCTGATGTTTCCTTTAAATAAAGTCACGACACAGGAACGGTTTACATCTTGTCTGATGTTTGGCGTGTGAGTGGTTCTGTCTGCTGACCTGCTGGAAGCGGGAGATGGGGTACATGAGTTTGACATCCAGTTTGGTGTTGTACTGAGCCAGAGACTCGTGTCTGTAGTGGCTGATGAGCTCCACCACTGAGCTGAACGTCAGCGGGTCGGAGAAGCCGTACTTCCCGTCCCGATGGTAGATCTTTATCAGCTTGTTGTTGCCCCCTTTCCTGAACACAAAGAGAAGATAAAGAGGATAAGTGCACATCTACACCATGTTCAACCCTTCGACAGATCCTCCTTAATATTCACACTTCAGCAGCTTCTCACTCGGGGCTCAGTTCTCCTCCAAGCACGTTATTTCCACGGCAGCGGGCAATTTGCTCCAGTTTAGCGGGATGCTGCGTAAGCAAAATGCTTCTCAACACATGATTTCCCTCAATCTGTAGTTAACTAGAGGGACGGCTGCAGAAAAGTGGAGCGGCAGAAGTAATCTACCAACTGCTCCCAGCCTGTTTCAACCCCCTGTGGTTTTAAAACACACTCCATTCATGGCTCTAATACAAACTGGAGACTTTACCTCAGTGTGAGCGTGTAGTCGCCCTGCATCTTGGTGGAAGCATCCCGAACCAGAAAAGTTCCATCAGGCATGTCTCTGAGCTTATCGTTGACCTCCTCCCTGAAAATTTGAGCAAGAACAGAGCGAAAAAATTGAGTGTTTGAGTTGGTGGAGTGATGTATGTACAGATGGTGTTCATTTAACAAAGTCTGCCTCCAATTATCAGCGGCAGGCGATGAAGACTTTCCCCGCAGCCACACACCTCAGAGTAAACAGTCCATCAATTAAATGATGTAGGGAGTGACTGGACAGACTGGTCTGGATGTGTGTGAGAAAGGTGGCAGACTGGCTGTCTGCACTGTAGGTGTGGTTATCATCTGAGTGTGTGTGGATTGTGGCCGAGCGCTAACCTGCACTTAGGAAGGTAAGGCAGTGACTAAGGCCCAAACAGTCAACTCAGCAGATTTTAACTGAAGAAACAGACTAAAAGAAGGATTTCTGTTCAGATTCCTGCTGCTCGAGTTCTGGAACAGAGTTTATCTGCAAGGTTTTTACTCAATACTTTTTTACTACTTTGCACATCTGCATTTATAAGTTCTTGACCAGATTACTGCAAAACAACCAGGACATGAAACTAAACAGGACGGTTTTAAAATGTCCATCCAACTTGTGTTACTCTTTCTCATGAACCACACTGACTCTTTTCTATTTATCTTAAATGCATAAATATGTAATTTCTGCTGCTTTGTGTCTGTCAATCAATACAAATAAAAAGATGTAAGAAGCATGGGATCATGGGAGTTGTTGTCTTCATTGTTAAACAGCAACCATTGCTGATAAAATCTGATGTACTGGATTCCCGCATAAATTGAGTGTTTTAATGTTTTATTCACATTAAGTTAAGAGTTGTAAGTTGAGTGTTACCTGGATATGTCTCCCCAGTACCACTCAGCCTCCTGCAGTGAACCTCCTGCTCCTCCATCCTTGGCACCGTTGCTGCTGCTCCCTCCCACCCCGACCGAGGAGGGCTGCTGGGGCTTCGCTGGCTTCGGGGGAAGAGCTGGAAGACAGAAAGACACAGAAACGACATGTTACAATTAAAGTTTATACACCTTTCTTTATCTTGAGCTCAGTTTTTTTTGTGTGTGTGTTTTCAAAATGTCCATCCATCACTACACACTTTACATCATTTCTGGTTGGTACTGTGTTCACAACAATACACCAGAAGATGATAAAGAATCGCTCTATTCACTTGCAACATGCACACATACTTCATATGCAAATGATAAACACAGAGCTGTATTTACATCTCCATACAAATGCAGCAGCGGAGCAGTTGGTGACCGTATTGTTATTAATCACACAGGCAAACAGCGGCATGACAAACACAGCCCATACATCATCGCAGTAATTATTCCGTCATACACACACACGCACACACACACACACACGCACACACACACACACTGAGCACAGTGAAAGTTATTGGCTGCCTGTAAGAGGCTTCCTGAGGAGGATGTGTACGTTTGTTAGACCTGCCACAGAGTTTTTGGCGGCTTTGAGGAAACTTCCTGTTAATATATTGTAGATAAGTTTACACACCTGGGAGAATGATTTATGACCGATGCCCTTCATTCTCAATAAAACCAGTTAGTTAGTCTCTGTTCACTCCAAGAATAAACCAAGTAAACGACCAGGTATTAATGACAGGAAGTCTGTAAATCTTAATGGAGGACCGTGTGAGCACAAATTTTAAAACGCACATTTGGAAAAAAGAAAATCTGTATTTTCCGAGTGTCTCGAGATCATAATTCTCTTTTTCCATCAGATTTTTATTGATTTTTTGGGGCAATCACATCAACCCACAAAACCATAAATGCACATAGCTCAGTGCCAAACACTGGCACAGAGTCTGTGGTTACACTCTACATGCAATCATGTTTATATGTTTAGTAAACTGATGGTTTTATAATGAAAGCCAAACTTTAATTGGTTCAGGCACAGCTGTTGAACGACTGCTTGTTAAATAAAAAAGGAGGTTTGCGGAAAAAAAACACATTCTTCTAAGTAAGCGATGAAAACTGGACTAAAACTAAAAGATGCTAATAACAAAGAACACCCAGCTGTTCTGATAAAATACAAGTGAGAGCAGTGAGAAGCGACCTCTTCGATGACACTGAAATCACAGACTGCACCTTTAAATTATAACATAACATTAAAGAAGCAATAGATCAGACTGTTAAAGTCTGGAGCTGAACGCAGCCTGAGTGGATGCTAACAGGCTAACAAACAGAAGCTCCTGTGTTTGCTGCCAGGCGGTGTGCCAAACAGGCAGCCTGAATATGACCCACAATACTAACACACACACACACACACACACACACACACACGCACACACACACACACACACACGCACACACACACGCACGCACACACACACGCACACACACACGCACACACACACACACACGCACACACACACACACACACACCAAGATTTACAAGTCTCCAGGCACATCTGGATACAGTTTAAGGTACAGCAGTGTAATTACTGGAGAGCTTCTACATCACAAATCAGTTCACAGACACACACACCCACACACACACACACACACACCCACAGACACACACACCCACACACACAGACACACACAGACACACACACCCACACCCACACACACACCCACACCCACACCCACAGACACACACACAGACACACACACAGACACACACACAGACACACACCGTCCTTTAAAAAGGGGGAAGCCCGCTGATGAATGTACGGTGGGATACCGGCAGAGGAGCGCTCTCTCGGCTGGAAGATCCCGGAAACAATCAGGCTTCACAAATTACCGGATGACACGCACACACGGATGGCAGGAACAGACGGGGGAAGTCCCACAATGCACAGGGAGCGCTAAATATGGCTGGATAAGTGATGCCTGATATGATTTCTGTGTGTATGTGCAGTAACACTGTGTCACCTCACTCACAGCTGCTGTGTTACTGTGACTCAGATTCATGTTTTCTTTGTTGATGTTTCAAAAATCATGTGTCTGTGGTCAAGTTTGAAAGTTTAACCATGTCTGTTTTGGCCAGTAGGGGGCAGCAGAACAAGCTCAAACACAATCTGACATGTTATAAATATGATAAATGCGTCAGTGTGTTTCTATCCAGTCAAATATTTACTTCACTTTCAGCTCTGATTTCAACATTCATGTGCAGCATATATCTACAAACTGTCAAATAAAAACTGAAGTGTGATATTGTGTTACAATTAACACTTTAAGAAAACATTTGGAGACTTTTTTTATGTTTAAATTTACTTACAAAAGGAACTGTTGAGGGGCTGGGATGCTAATGATGATGGCAGTGTTAAAAATAACAGTAAACTTCAGCTCACTTCATGCTGAGAAGACCTCATTTAAAGAGGTCGGGCCGCTAATCAAACAATAATTGCTTCACGCTCAAACACGCAGCAGGTGAGTGTCCGTTCAGAGGACTGTAGCAGCACAGCGGCAGCTCGTCTTCCTCTCCTCACTTTTTCCTCTCCTCCCTCCTCTTTCACGTCACCGCAGCAGCCAAAACTGTCATTCTGCAGCTGCACTGTTTCCCTCCGTCAGCACTTTGTACACTCACACACGTGTCCATCTGCACTCTCAAGGACGGACTCCGTGGAAACCCACTCTACATTTTAAATGAAAACTTTTGTTTGATTTAAACATTTCAGGAAAACATTTGAAAAAGATACAGAAGAAAAACAAATGATTTGTTAACTGCTCTATCATAACTGAAACACAAATGTGTCAGAGTGTGTTTGCATGATGCTGTGGCCGTGCATCGAGCACACAAAGGACAGCATCAGTACAATGGGTGGGTCACTAAGACTGCAACTCATCATTATTTTCATTAGCAGTCCCTCTTTTTGGCTTCATTGATACGTCACTAAAATGTAAGTTTTAAATGTGTCTTAAATTCTTTTGAGCAAAAAGACAGAAACATGTCATCTATAGTTAAAAAAACAAAAAAAAATGAAAAATCAGCAAATCCACATGACATCAGAAAATCAGTGAAGATTTGGTTATATGAGCAATTATTTTGAAATCATCATTACTTTTTTTCCCCCATTGACTTCCTGTTTCAGCTCTGCTATGAGAAACAACAGGACAATGACATGACACACACGCACACACGACCACGCACACACACGACCACGCACACACACGACCACGCACACACGCGCTCACGCTCCTTTGTTGCAAAGGTCCGTTGGAAACTTGCAGCGCTGAACTGAGAGGAGTCGGCGACTCCTGCAGCAGCTGATCAGTGCTTGTGACAGATCGCTCTTTTCAACATAAAACAAGCAAAACTCACTCATGACAACCGTCCTACCAGAGAGACCAGAGTCAGAACATGTCAGAAAAAACAAAAAATATTCATATAACACAATCATATCGTTTTAAAACAGTAAAGAAATCTGTCACTAAGAGAGAGCAGGAGGGACGGTGAACAAAGGCGACCATCAGCGCAGCCTCCCTCCCTCCCTCCCCCCCCCTCCCTCCCCCCTCTCCCTCCCCCTCACCAGACAAAGGAGCAGCGCTCAGCCACGCACACACACACACACACACACACACACACACGCACTGCGATATCACTTGTCATCACACATGCACGCAGAAACCCACAGCTCTTCAGAACAATGACTGTCAGCACAGACTGACACGCACACACACACACACACACACACACAAAGCATCAATAGGAGCGTTGGTCACCCTTTAAAAATCACACACGCACACACACAGCTGATCAGCGGTGCAGTCTAATTCCAGGGCAGCAGCCACCGCACGTTAACAAAGATCTTTACTGCAGCAGTAAAATTACTGCACACTCTGCAAAAGCAACCAGAAACTTGTGTGGCATCAATTAAATGTTCCAAACACATCTGCTTCTTAGTCTGCGTTATTTCCACAACTTCACATCTGGACAAAGTACGGAGCTGCAGGTGGTGTGTGTGTGTGTGTGTGAGCATCTACAGTATGTGGGTGTGTTCCAGTGTCACGGCTGTGAAAGCGCATGCACGCACGCATGCACGCACACATGCACGCACAGAGATGCTTGACAGACTGAGTTTTTTGCAACATCAGGGCTGCAACTCACTCATATTTAACTTTCTGTCTGCAAAATGTCACAAACAATCCTCACAGCTTGAACAAGAGAGTGTTTTGCATTTTTACTTGAACAATGACTCAAGAGGTTGATTGTTGCAGCCATAATTCACAAAGTTGTGGAGCACAAAAGCACACATAAAGACACACACACACACACACACACACACACACTCGCACTCGCTCTGAAGAATTTAGGTTGTGTGCTGCAAGCAAAGTTAAAGAGGAGGGGGGCTGCAACATCATGAAAGAGAAGAAAAAGAAGAAAAAGAGAGCGTGACAGCAGTAAGAAACACAGATAAAAGGACAGACTGAGCAGAAACAGTGAGTTAGGTACCTGAAGAAAGAAAGAAAGAAAAGAAAGAAAGAAAGAAAGAAAGGTAAGAAACAAAGGAAGCAACAAGAGAGAAGAAGATAACACACAAAGACCAAATCTGTCCCTCTTACCGTCCTCAACCATCGCATTCTCCGTTAGCTGCATGCTGCCACTCGTCTCTCAGCTGTTTCCCCTCCTCCCTCCTTCCCTTTCTCCCTCTCTCATTCACTCTCCCTCTCTCTATTGCTCTCTCTCTCTCTCTCTCTCCTCCTCCTCAGCCTCCACCTCCACCGCCACCTCCTCCTCCTGCTCTCTGCTCCGTCAGACTGAAGAAAAGAGCGAGCGAGGCTGATCCTAAAAGACGGACGACACGCCAACTAATCCCTGCACGGAGGCCCGCCCCCTCAGCCAATCAGGAGGCAGCGGGGGGGGGGGGGGGGGAGATACATGAGAGAAAAGAAAGAAAGAAAGAGAGAAAGGAGGGAGGGAGGGAGGTGGAGTTACCCCGTGGTATATCCATCCCCTCTGGGACAACACACACACTCTCTCACACACGGCAGTGAAGCATCGAGCTCTAAATCAACAGGTCAGCTCCTATTGAACACACTGCGACTCTGTTACGGTTCATTTCAGTCACCACAGTCTATACTTTCAAAACACAAAACTAAACTTAATATGCACCGTCATCTGAAAACTGCTCAGAGTACAAGATGACGTGTTGAGTCCAAAACTAAAAGATATTCACTGCAGCCAAACACAAAAAACTAAAACAAAATTACAAAAATAAAAAAGCAGACACTGCTGACTTTGGAGAAGCTGCAGCCAAACACAGGTTTGCATTTTTGCCAGTGGTTTGATTTCTGTACAACGTGTTAAAGTGATACTTGAGCAATATGTTCCCACATGAATCCCATCACTGGACTCAATATACTGTCACACAAACTGGATCAATTCTTAACTTTCTTCTAAAAATCACCACCATCCAATGTTAGGACTGAAAAACAATTGCAATGTTTAAAAAAGCCTGCAAAGACATTTAGACAGAATTTTGCATATTCTGTCATACTGCTAGTGTCTATATATAAACTGGATGATGTCTATGTTCTGCAGATTATGACCGTCCTGACAAAAGGCTCTTATGGCTCTATATCAACATACATGGAGAGCAGACGTTGCGTCTCTTACGGGCCACATGTCGACCCGATCCTGCATGTAAAGAGGCTTTGACATCTCTGATGCCACGATCCACTCAGCTGCTATTAACCTTATGTCATGTATTCAGAACAGCTGCAGGTCTGTGCTGATGGTTGTACACAGTTACTTATTGCTTTCCACATGTTTTAACTGTTTGTACGTAACAGGAAGCTTTTTCTGCCAATGTTATACCTTACAGGCATAAGTCTGTTAATCCACCACATTAATCATCGTATCTGCCAAACGGATTCTCTGACCACTGATGTGATAATTGTATAATCTGTTTCTCCAGGATCATTTTCCCCTCTGCAGGTGAGTGCAGTCATGCAGAAGAAATCTATTATAATCTGGTCCTCACCACTGTAGGGCTGGTTGATGGATCATGATATTAATGATAACATTTTGCCAATATATATTCCCAACAAAGCAAATTAAGCAGATTAGATTAACAGATATTTAGATCAGCGTTAAATTCAGTGACAAAAAACCTTTACAACTCTGTTCATTTAGCTCGCAATCATTAATTTAGTGAAACATCATAATGGCCACATCACAACGATGGGATTACACTGCAAGATTCAAAAAGAACTCTAATTAGTAACCTAAGAAAGGGCAGATCTACTGCTTTTATTGTTCTCAGGGTTACTGTTGCATAATAATGCAGTGCACAGTGCAGATAGATGTGTAAACTCTGCACTACATCATCGCTATTTCATAAAATCAAGTGCAGACATTATGTAAACGGTGATGTAGAGCCGCTCCAGAGCTCGTTTCAAGCCTGTGTGAGATGATTTACAGTATAAAGGATTTAATGTAGATTAACTAAGACATGCAAAAAAAAAAAACCTCTAAGAATATTTTCCCGGTGATTTTCCAAAGACAGACAAGAATCATCGCATCCCATATCCACACAGGCATTGCCCTCCCCCGGGGGGGCAGTGGCACTCCACCTGTGCTAATCACCCCGCACACAAAGGCAACACACACACACACACACACACACACACACACACACACACACACACACACACACACACACACACACACACTATAACTGTCACTGAGGCTTTCACGTTGCAATTCCAGTGTAATAAATATTCTAATGAACATCTGCGGGACGCTGGTTTTCTCCTCATCCCTCCTTCCCTCCCTCCCTCCCTCCCTCCCTCCATCTCTGTCCTTTCACCCACTTTCCCTCCTCTCTCCACCTCCCTGTCTCTTTGCCTCTTCCTCCCGTGACTGCAGCTCTTCAGAGTACATGTCAGGTATGTTAAAGACAAAGACATCGCTCACAGACGGCACACAATGAGACAAAGACAAGCAGAGAGTTTGGGAAACAAAAAGATGCAGAGAGGTTCAGCTGATGTGATTGATGACAGGATGAGCTCATTTAGGAACGGAGGTGAGATGCACACAATCACACACTTGCACACCAAAAATACCCTCTTACACTGTGCAACACGCTGCAGGTATGAGCTACAGAAAAAGTGCAACTGCATTGTGAAGAAGTTTGAATCATTCCTCATTTTGCAGAAGTCTAAAATGCAGCCTTTTGTTCATTTCTGCCTTTGCTGACTGTGAAACTCAAAGCATCAATTGAGTTTTTTTATTCATCTTTTCTCTTTTTCAGCCGTGACAATGACGGCACCTATGCATGAGAGAATAAACGGAGCCATGGATGCTATAAAAGCCAAGGTCCAGTGGCAGTTAAGTGTGTGAATCACCAGCAAAGAGCTGGCGTGTTGCATTTACATCCCTGCCGTAATGGGAGCGCTGTCCATTCACGCCACAGTAGCTCCGACACAAAGCTTTTTCAAATGGACAGAGAAAAAAGAGAGAACAGGCTGGTGAGAGAGCGAGAGAGAGAGAGAGAGAGAGAGAGAGAGAGAGAGAGAGAGAGAGAGAATCAATCCCTCTCTCCTTCAGCCAGGAGGAAAAAAGGAGGCGTTAACTTTAAATGAGCAGAATGAGGCTGGATATATTGCACCAGTCCAGTTTACTCTGACTCCAGTACACCTCCAATGAATGAATCCACATGGCACTTCAGGATGCAAGAAAATAGCCGTGCACGCAGATGAAATGATATCTTCCATTTGCTTACACAATCCTCACACACAGAGGGAAAATGCATCCAGAGTACAGCTTTAATCACCGTGCTCTGAAGGCTGAGGTACTTTCTGTGAGGAAGCATCTTAACCTCAGGGATTTTACTGTTGCAAAAAAGATCAGACATAATGCTGCACTTTACAGTGGCTGCAGAATATACACTACATCTCAATAGATAGATGGGAAGGCAGAGAAAGGAGGAAGATCGGGGGGAAAAAGAGGACAAGGCTACCGGGCAAACTGCATTCAACAGCGCCTCCTGGAAACAACACAACGTCCCACATCTGCGCCATGATCCATTCAGCGCACCGAGGGGAGCGGAGAGGGGGGTGGGAGTCAAATGACACTGGCACAATTGCCGAGGAATGAATGAATGAATGAAGGAACGAATGAATGAAATGTATTCAATTCTGGGTGACAGTTGGCTGGAGAGGGGCACAAAGGCACGTAGATGCGTGTCAGTGAAGGATGTTATGATTATGAAATGCTCGGGACCTTTTTTTATTCCTGGTTTCGTTCATTATTCCGGTCCCTCTCTGCGCTCTCTGTGTCCCATCCCCCTCTTCCCCGTTTGTCGGCACCGAGCAGAGCTGGTTTCGGGATGATCCGTATGGAGCTGTATCATTTAAGAATCTGATTTTGCAGGAATAACGCATGAAAATACCCAAAAAAGTGCGAGCAGTCGCGGAAATTAGTTGCCGATTTCAAGGAGCGAATTCGGCCACAGCGAACTGCGTTTGCGATTTGTGCATTTTAGTCCAAAATCATTTCGGCTGCGATGTCTGCCATCTTTGCTAGTCATTTATCTTATCACATTATATGCAGATGGTCAGAAAAGCATTCTGGCTGCCTTTATGCACAGACTGCATGAGACTATTGTCTCCAATACGAGTCTTTGCCTGCAGGTCTGGAGAGACAGTAGCAGCTACAGAAATCCGGATATAAACGCACAAAATAGCATTTCTGCTCTAACAAGTGCGCCGAAGAGCGAGAAACACACAGTCTGGTGTTTTTAAAGCGTTGTCAAGTGTGCTGGAAACTTATTAAAGCTACATTTAAATAAAAATGTTTTTTTTTTTTTTGTAAGCTCACGCTGTCTGCTCCCCATGAAACAAAAACGATTATGCTAAGCTAATGAGCGATTTCAGGCAAATTTCGAAAACGTATCAATAAAAGTGCACGTCCAAAAAATAAATGTATCACCATAAATCAGCAGACATACGAGAAAAACGACCCAAATGTCGTAAAGTACCGCCGGGTGGTGGTGGTGGTGGTGGTGTCTGAGCAGGATGTACGCTTTAAAAACTTTCCACCAAATTGACCAGGCACCAAACCAAACACAACACCCCCTCTCTCTCCTCTCCAGCTAGCTACAGCCCCCAAAAAACTTCCATGTCCGATGTTAGCTCCCGCTGCCACAGGGCCTCTCTCTTACCTGGCGGTTGGTCCATTTCCAGATAAAATATGAGCTCGGTGGAGTAGGGCATCATCACGTCCCTCCAGTCTCCTTCCTCGCCGGCTTTTTCCGTCGTCCAAACTGTGTTATACATTGCTTTTCGTGCGGCTTCACCTGACAATCTTTCTCCACAAAAAATGGATGGGAAAAAAAGCTTATAAAATGCGACACGGCGACAAAACAAAAGCGACGTATTTATATATACATATATATAAAAAAAACCCAGTTGATTAGAGGAGCTAATCTATCTCTCTACTTGGGAGTCTTCTATCTGAATTCCTGCTTCAGACTGGAATAAATAGACGAGCTGAGAACAGCAAGCACCGGGCTGCGACTGCTCCCTCCGACATAATAATAGTGTTAATAACTTGGGGCTCTTCATGAAGGCCCCTCTGTTTGTGTATATTTAGATATAAAAGCGTCCTTTAAACGGTGTGAAAGTAGATGCCAGCTCTACATTTCAGTCCCCTCTCCTTCTCCTCCGCAGGTGCCGCCGGCTTGCTAGCTTCATTTTAAGACGAGCACTGACTAGAGGAGGCTCGCGGAGGCTGACAACGGCTGGGACGAACCATTCCGCCGCGGCTCACGGGGGGGGGACACACAAGTTATTCAACTGTGACGCACCACTACGAACGACAAACACAACAATTCCATAATGAATTATAGCATATTACATTAAAGGAATACTCTTATTAAATGTAAAAAGGGAAATATCACATTAACCCATTTTTCTTGTGTTTTACTTCAACGCCAGCTCACCCCTTGGTTAACCTATTGCTTCCCCAGGCCCACCGCTGACCCAGCCTCTCTGCGCATGCTCACAGGCTGAATTTCAAAGCCCATAGGGAAATGACTTCAGCCTCTGAAGAGCAAGTTACAAATTCTGTGGTTTTCCAGTAAGATCCTCACCCTCCTACTGACTGGCTGCATGTCACTACAAACTGCTGGCTGCTGCTGCTGCAGCCAGATCGGGATATGACATAACACATCATGCTACATGAATAATAGGCTGGTGATATTCTGTATTTTTCCTACTCTCAACTGCTACCACGTGAGAAACCAGCAATATGTTGATCCTAGTTGTATCCAAAGCTTTATTTATCTTCTTCATCTGTACCATAGAGCTTCATTGTTGCCTAAAAACTATTAAAAACACATCAATGAGCCACACTGTTGCCTGACATACTCACAAGTGCACCAAAAGTGGCTTAATCAACAAATGCACGATTCTTCTCCATTTTGTTTGATAGAAACTACAGTACCCAGCTGTTTTGGGGAATTACTAAGCATTTCCTTAAAATATATAAATATAAATATGTGAGCTGTTGTGAGGAGCCACATATATAAAATGGAAGTCACAAAGGATTCAGAAATGGACTAACACATTGGTTTGAATCTTTTCATGGGGTTTGTTGGCATAACAAGACATGAAATTAAGCTCACTTCATGTTTTTTAAAGTGGATGGTAATTCAGCGGAAACCGGCCAAATGAATCTACTCTTTCAGCTGCATCAGCATGCAAAATGACAACAATGATGATGGAATACAAAAATCAAGTAAGTTTCAAGTCTCTGTTTCGAGGTGATTTTCATACTGTAGTGAACAGCTGACTGAAAGGCTGGAAAACATTCAAAAACCCAAATCACGACACTTTGACTTGGAAAAAGCCTGCAGCGAAGTGAAGAAAGAAAACATGCAGAAACTACAATGTGTCTGATATTAGAGATGGTGTCCTACAGATTGTGTGGCGTTCACTTCAGGCACTAGTGTCTCTTTCTTAATGACATATTTAATCTGTTTAAAAGTTACAAGACCCAAAAATAGTGAGAACCATAAATCCTCTTTGACTGTGATGTCCCTTTTGGCTGCAGAGATGTGTTTGGAGCTATAGTTTATTTCTTCAGTGGGCTTGTTTGACTCCAGCGGAGGAAAAGGAGCCATTTGCAACGTGAACCGAGCCGGCTACAGCGAGGTAAGTACAGTTACAGTAAATGATACGGAAGCTTAAACATGAGCTTAGGGATGCTGGAGTGCTGCAAACATGTATTTAAGGAAGCCTGTAATACAGGGATTACTACACATACACATCAAAACACACACCTGCTAAGATGGATAGTATGGATTTACAGGACTGTGGGTTCAGGTCCGTTTCAGGACTTTCATGTTGGGCTCCTTGTTGTCAGATTCTGTTTTTTAAGCTGCTATAATTAATATCTTCATATTAAAAATAGTTCAAATGACTGTTTGTTAATGGACAGTGACAAACACACAAATAATTATGACCCAACGCCGCAGTCTCCCTCAACAGAAGCTCTTCAGTGCATTTCAGCTCATAGTTTCGGCTCTGGAGGAGAGAGTCCGCTGCAGAGCCAGAACCTCCGGAGGAATAAACACCCGGACTCACATCAGAATCTGCTCTGATCCGGCGGGAGGAGAGCTCAGGGATTACTTTTTAACTATTGGGGTTAAAAAGTGGATTTATCTTCACTCCTGTTTATCAACCTGACTGCAGCAGTGATCTGCATCATTGAATAAAATTACGGGTTTCTCTGGTTTCAGCGTTGTTGGAAACATTTGGGATCGTTAAAGGGCAAAACTCAACATTATACAACAAAACTGTAGTTGTTTTCAGACATTTTAATACAAAACTGAGACATATCTTTCACTCTCACCACTCTTGCTGGTTGATGATGCTGCTTCCAGTTCTGGTGTTCTCTCTCTGTCTGGGTCTGGGTTAATTCTCCCTGGATGTATTCAAACGTTTCTGTTCTTCTAATTTATTTTTGCATGTGGTGCAAAAAGGTTTTTCCACTGGTCTGTTTTTGGACAACCTTTATTTTCTATCTGCAGAGGCATATTCTGCGGTGTTCCGTGTGTGCAAACAAAATTGGGAAGACAGTCTGTTTAAGCCGATTTACTGTTTCATAAAAATCTGGGCATTTTTTTGATGAAACAAAAAAAGAAAACGATGATCCATCCCTCCCCTCCCTCTGCCCCTGTTCCTGTGCCAAGAACACCAAACAGACCACTATTAAGATTAAAAAAAACCATCAACAATGGCACTATCATAATCAGCTGCCCCCAAAGCACACAGTGGAGACCCAGACCGGCCCGGTCCCCCAGTCACTAACATGGTAATCTCCTGTTAACAGCCTAATATCAATACAATATCTTCAGATGGGGGCTGCTGCCACCAGTAATTACAGCTGCTCTGTCTATCTATCTGTCTGCCTGGTGTCCTACTTCAGGGAGCAACAATAAATGAAAGGTCTGCTCCCCAATCTGCCATCCATCCAGTCTGTCCTCCCTCTACATCCACCCATCCACCCATCCATCCATCCATCCGTCCGTGTGTTCATCCATCCCCTCCCTAAACCTGTGTGTCTCGTCTGTCCATCACGAGAGGAGGAGGAGAGGAGGAGGATGGAGGGACCGCTTGCTGGGGGAATGTCAGTGAATGAAATCTATTTAATGCAGCAGACACACACACACAACACACACACATCATGGTTGTGCGTGCGTGTGTGTGTGTGTGGGTGGTTGTTTCACAGATGGCTCGTGCCGGACACACACCCCAAAGCTCGTCTCTGTCAAGTGTGTCAAACAGGTTTAATTGCTGCTGCCGCTGTGTGTGTGTGTGTGTGTGTGTGTGTGTGTGTGTGTGTGTGTGTGTGTGTGTGTGTGTGTGCGGTCGGGCAGATGGATCCCTAACAATGACACAGGAACTGACTCTGCCCCTCGTCATACAAAAGAGAAAGAGAGAGGAAGAAGGAGGGGCAGACGGAGGAGGAGGACGATGGGAACAGCAGTATTAATCTGCGCTGTCCCCGGCCATCAGCACACTGCTCCCATTTAACCTTCCCAACAATAGAGCCGAGTGGCATCAAGTGGCCTATTTGCATAGTGTATGCATAATCATATATGGAGCACAGTGGCATATGAATCCACACCTCCCACGCCTCCAAACAAAAACTTAAAATTCCAATTATTTTTCCATCCACATGCTCTGGGCGTATTTTAAATCTGCGCATTAAAAAACAGAAATATGCAGAAAATGTCAGAAATGTCAAATAAACCTTTCTCAGCTTGGAGGAAGGCAGAGATGTTGGCAAAGCGCTGAAGCAAAAGTGCAATAATGGCAGACGTTTTGGAATAACTCGTGGAGCCTGAATCAGCTGTCAGCTGTGAACCTGCACGCTGCCAAGAGGAGCAACAAATACAATACGAAGGTGTGCCTAATTACCACCAGTTCATCCATTAAAGTTACTTAAATGCCATGTTGAGTGGGAGCTGCAGTGGACCAGGTAACTGCTTTAATTCAATCCTGTAGCATTTTATTTCATATAAACAGATTTTGCTGAAAACGTTCCCGGCTGTTTAAACCTCCTCCATCATCGGCTGGTGATCTGTAGAGGAGACGAGAGCTCGAACCACAACTCAGTCGATGAGAAGTCGTATATTTTAGTCAGCTTTGAGTGTTTTCTCTCTACCTGCTCTAAACTAATTCATTAAGGCTAATGAGCCTCTGGATAAATACTCCGATCAAAATCACACCAGTGGTGAAACAAGGAGGTGATTAATGTGCTTTCCAGAAGTCATACACAAATATCTTCCTAATAAATTGCTGTGTAATCTTATAAACAACATTTTGACGACACAGAAATGTAAATGCAACACTCGCCATCGTCTCGACCAACATGTTTTGTCATAGTTTCAGAAGGAGATGAGAACTGCTCCAGAGCGTTTCCATCTGGTCAGTACTTCTGTGCAGCCTCTCAGGTTGCCAGATATGGTTGTTAAGCACCTTTTGGTCTCCGTGCAGACACACTGGTAACGAAACTGGAAACCTCACTGTGATGACAAGACTTAAGCTGCACAAACTGTTTTCACATCCTTATTCATACTTGGACTGAGCAGACAGGATACGACAAAGTTAAATATTGAACTTTAGAGCTGTCTATAGAACTTTAGAGCTTGACTAACCACATCCTGAAGCAAGCGCCATCCTGAACACTCACATGAAACATCCATCAACAGAAATGAACACAAGACCTTTAAACTTCCCCTGACCGACCCGGCTAACTTCTGGTTTAGCGCCCGGCTAACTTGAACGGGGATTAAATAATTAAATCGTGCGGCTCTTCTGGACTTTCCACATGTTATTAGACTGAATGGCTCTCGAGTCGTGTTTGAGGGTTCACAAGAATTTATCACCGTTTTACAGGCGCTTCTTTCACAGTGTTGTGGGATAAAGTGCTTTTAGGCTGCAGGACATCAGGCGACGGTCTAATTACACAGTTTGGCTACTACGAAAACTGACCTCAAGATCTGGCGCTCCTCCTGGTTCACACATCAATAATTCAGCATGCAGGAAGAGACCATTGTTCAAAAGTGGTGCTTCTGCTTTGGATACATACATACACACATTTTACTGACAATAGTCTTCTTTCACTGAAGAAAAACACAAAACGTAGTTCTCTCTGCTTATTTTTACTTCGTGGTTAAGCCAATTTTACTTCTAAATACGTCTTCCTGTGTGTGTGTGCAGGTGTGTGTGTCTAACAAGAAGAGAATCTGCATGCGTGCATGAGAGCGAGAAGCCCAGGTGAGCTCCAGGGAATCAGGTGTTGAGTTTGCCATTTCTGTCGCCATAGAGACGGAAACGTCCAGCGAGGCGCTAACAATGTCTCTTTTTAAGGGGCTTTTAGCACAGACAAAGGCGCCGGCTGGAAGCTCATATCACATGCCACCTACTGAGTTAAATACAGCAGGGACGCACAAATCCATGCACACATGATTTTTTAATCATCGAGGCTCTGACTTTGATTTTTCTATAAAGATGTTCCTCTGAATACATTTTGAGCTGTATCATAAAATATCTTGCATCTTCCCGTTCCAGCACTTAAATCTGACCCGCCCTGATGCAGCTCACCTTACGTGTGACGTATGAAAACCTCGTGCACATTATGGCTGCACAGTTCCATCAAACGGAGCACCAGCCTAACATCAATACGTGACGGGTGTGTTTCCAAGGATTTAAAATAAAGTAGTTTGAACGCTGGTTGGCCATGAGGCATTTGTTTGAACCGGCGGACGCACCTGTTCATCTGTCAGGGTTTCGTCTGTCATGTTTCAGTCTGGCAGATTACACTCGTACAGCTTCAGATAAAACTGATGTCTAAACACGACCCTGAAATTAGTCTGAGTCCAAAAACTTCAACTGCTGCCGTCGCTGGAAGAACAAGCAGTCCAGTAAACTGCATGTAATCTGTGAGTGTGTGTGTGTGTGTGTTTTATCTTTCTGTGCAGCACATTTAAGGTCACACACCACCTGTGCCCCAAGCCACAGCTTCAAAACCCCACATCAGAACACGCTGTCATTTTCTGCAACCACAGCACACAATTATTTAACTCGAGCGCTCTTTTATTAGCAGCTATTGTACTTTGTGAGATGAGATACAAAAGCCAGACGCCGCGAGGAGGGCGACGCACGCTGACACGGCTGAATGGAGCTATCATGACCCTCCAGCACCTGTGAACCAGCAGCTTATCTGCATTACACAACGTGTGTGTGAGAAGGACGACAAGCTGCATTTTGTTACACAAACCTTGTTTTGTATAAGATGACGAAGGAATCCTGTGAGTGGATTGTGCAGATATCTGTCAGTACTTTTTTACTCAATAAACTTTTGGTTTTCTTCCACTGCACGTGTCTATAAATGAGCATATGTGCAGTTTTTGTGTTTTACAGGTTTAACTGGTCCCCTGAGTTTGCATGTATCTGTGTGACTTTGTGTGTGTGTGCTGTAATAAAGCAGCGATTCAGAAAGAGACACAACAGCGTTGTATATCTCCCTGACATGTTCCCGGGTGTCAGGGAGTCACTACTGTACCATCTATCAGCCACGAGCATCTGCGCAAACCTTCTTTTTTTGTGTCTGCAGATTGAGCTTCTGCTGTCCGGAGAGAAACAGAAGCAGCAGACTGAAGGAAGGAAGGATGGATGGAGGGAGGGAGAGGGGGGAGGAAAGATCCTAATCTGCCCGGCTGCAGCGGCTAGACCGAAGCAAACGATGCTGGAGAGACAGACGGAGGAGTCCCATTTGTCCTGAAGTTTCGGGTCGGGACGTGTTTGTCTCGTGGATTTAGACACAACAGTCCATAAATATCCGAGTGTGTGGGTGGGCGGGATGTGACTGTACGACGACGATGAGGCGGCGGTTTGCTCGCTGCCTGCTCTATTTCTGTGCTGATTATCTGTGGCCCTCAGCGCTTTTCAGATTTCGTCTGCCGCTGTTATAACTAGAGTGGAAAGTACAATTCAACTGTGGACACGAATCGGCTGCTAAACATAGACAACGATGGAGTGGGGTCTGGAAGAGCACACACACACACACACACACACACACACACACACACACACTCAGAATGGTTGCGTAATATGGCGCGGCACTTTTGTATATATTATGCATAAGCGTTTTTTTGTGAGGGTGCAGGGACGAGCATCCGCCTACATCACTGCCACAATTACAGCTGGAACGACTGAGCGGTCGCTGTTCTGTTCTCTCGGTTGTTCGCGTTACTGCAACATTAACAAATACAAGTCAGGAAAATGATCTTTGCAAGCTCGTGTTCTGCAGACAGACAAAGATACCAAACACAGGTCGACTGATTCATCAGCTCCGGTACCGACAGAACTTCGGTATCGGCTGCTGCAGGGACGAACAGCACTGTTTTTTTTAATTTAGATTTTTATTGATGTCATGTTCACTTAATCAAATGTATTTATATATGTAGCTATTTATAGTTTATAGTCTCTGAAATCAAAGGCTGTTCATCACCGACAGTGATAATTTTTTGTCGCTAGGGCGGTAAAATTAGCTTCATCTTGCTCCAACTAGCATCGTTACATCGGCCTTTAAAACCCAATTTTGGGGGAAAGTGTAGAAAAAACAAGAATGTGATATTATCAGATGGTGTGTAACGATGTATTCTTGATTAAATGGGACGAATATTACAACTGTTAGTCCCTCACTTCTGCACCGGGCTGTACGAGCTCGGGATCAGGATTCGATGTGTCAGGAGCCAGGAAGTGTCGGATGTCAGCGAGCGTCCTCGCAGGTACAGAGCTGTGTGAGTGTGTGGCGAGCAGGCAGTCATGGCGATCATGCTGTCAGTGGGATGGAGCCACTGTGGCGATCCATGCAGAGAGGCCATATTTTGTGTTACATATGGCCGCTGACACACTGTGGAGGACAGAAACCCCTCATGCTGCTGCTGCTGCTGCTGCTGATATGAGCAGGATGGAAATGTTCCTGCAGATCAAACTGAACATAAACAGGAAATGGAATGACAGACTCAGAATAAAGAATAAAAGATAAAAGTCTGGCCTCTTGCATGTTGGCATGCTCATTTATCATCCAGAATCACTTTCAATAAAAGCAATCTGGACTTTGTGACCTTCAGCTTCAGCAGAACCTCCGTCCTCATGATTGTGATCATAATCAAAAGATTCAGCCCGGTCGCAGAGTAAAATGTTGGAATTTAAGCTTTTCGTTCAAACAGTACCTGACATTTCACCTTCACTTAACAAGAAGATGATCTGAGCTTCATGTCGGAGGTGGAGCGGATGACGGCTGTGGAAGTCTGAGTGTCAACATCTGTGAACACCAAACCACTCGGTGGCGTCGGGACGTTTTCCTGCAGTGTTTGTGGCGACTGAACTGGATACGTCTGACGAGACGACAGCACGATCTCGCTCCCGAGTGGCATCATAAAGACATGCTGCTATTAAACACCTGTTTTTGTGGGAATTGTCCTGAAGTCTTGTTAAAAATATCCAGTGGTTTCATGCTTACTGAGCTGTGGGTGTCGGACCAGCAGCCGTCTAATCTTTAACTCCTCCTGATATGAAAGTCAGATCGTACACATGCCAGTTTGTAAATCTCCATATGCTACTTCACTATGATATGTACACATGTAAATGTATCTGGTAAAATTTGCAGACATGTTATATCATCTTGTCTCCTCTAAACCTTCTCATGATTCAGTACTTCACTGTTAACTTGCGAACATTAACGTCGCTCCCAGGTGAGAACGAAACACTCACAGCTGAGTTACGCATCCAGAACAAAGCAGTTCAGAAGAACCCTGCTAAGTACATTTGTTCTGAGTGACTGAGCATCTCCGGGGGTAATACCAGGCTTAAACATCATGTACGAGACGGCGGGCTGCAGTTCACATCACAGGAGCAGGTCTGATCAGGCCGTTTGCTGCATGGCTGCCTCTGCTGGAGTCTGCACACTGGATTTACATCGGCTGCTCTGGTCTTAGCGAGCCTGTGTGCTTGGCCGCGAGTCATGTGCGCTCCAACTCAAGCACACCGATTAGCTTCGCTGTCTCAAACTTTCCAGCTCAGCTAATCCAATGAGAAGCTCTCCCTCTTCCTCGGCTCTCCCGGTCTACCTCTGCCCAGTGAACCGGTGGACTCATTACTATTCAGAGTGGATTCACTTCCTCTCCTGGCACTGAGCGATCCGGTCTCACACAAAATCGAACTGGTAAGAAAAGAAAAAAAGTTCCACCTGTGCAGACTGTGGCTGTGTCACACTGCTGCAGGCAGACAGGCAGAAGTAACAGCTCAAAGCAACTAAAAGGATTTATATTAATTATTGAGAACACCCTGCTGAGACGCCTGTGTCTGTGTCTGCTGCCGGGGTCGACTGAAGAGCAGCTGATCTAAGTGTTACTATGCAGGAAAACACTGGATATCCATAAAGCTTTTCAATGTAAAGATAAATAAATACTTCAATAAATAATGGCTGACATTAGATCAGAAACCCCGCAGGACCCTGCAGACCTGCAACATGCCTGTGAATCAGGACGGCTGATGCATCGAGGCAAAACGAAGAAAATCACACATTCAAATGTCGATCATGTGTGATAATATGCTCAGTTATAATACTCAAATAATTACAGGATGAAGTGCTGCAAGACTAAACGCGTGGAGTCAACGATCATTTGCTCCGCCTACATTCAGAAAATCACATTTTAACAGAGAGAAACTGAAGAATACAGACGTGATGAGCGACTGAAGGAAAAGGATCAGAAAGAAGGCGTTTCACAACCTGATCGGTTTGATTTGTTTGATATAGATGGAAATATTCTCAAACTTGTTGCTAGATGATCAGAGAAAACAAAGACATTGGGAGTAAATGGTCACGACAGCTAAAAACACAAATACAGAATACAGCTAACGTGTCACGTCGACCCGCTCGAGGTTCTTTGGCTGAACGTTGAAGCTTCCACCGCCAACATACGTCTGCTTTAAACGTCTGGTTCTGCCACAGACAGGTTCATAATTGTTCCTCCACGTGTCTGACTGACATCCTCTTTGTTAAATGAGAAACTGACGCTATGTCGCTCTCGCAAAAGGAACCAGACTCCATTTATAAAAACAGCCATTTTAACATTTAACGCTGTGAATCAAAGTGTCACATCGACCGAACTGGAGTCAGTGATGGTTGGAAAGTTGAAACCACAAACCAAGAAAGTTCTGGTGAGGTTTATTTCATTTAGTACGAATGTGTGTTTTAATCATTCACACACAAAATATGTAAAAATAGAGCCCGGGTTTAAAAATACTGGACCTGCAGGGCATGAAGCTTGATATATGTATGTGTTTCTGTTTATCAGCCCAGAGGGACGTAACGACAGGACGGGGACTGGATTAGATGAAGGCAAGAATGTAAATGACAAAATCCATTTCAGCACGGGGCCGTGATGTGTGATTACTTCGCTCAATTCATTTTCAGAACATCGTTTTTTACACTGTACGCACCCGGGGACTGAGGATGGAGCTCTGAAGCAGCCACACGGGAAATAATGATAGAGTTTACAGTAACTGGATTGAATGAAGGCGAGACTGAAAACTCCAGATTTAAACTGGACAGGGAGAAGAAATAAAAAAAAAATAGAGTGAGAGAGGACAGAAAATGTCTCTTGTGAGCATTTCTGGTGTTAAAAGGACTAAAAATATGATGGTTGCTGTTGCAGTGAAATGGATTTTTGCTGTTGCGGTCGAAAATAGCGACGATGGCTTCACTCTCAACCCGCTCCGGCTCTGGTTCTGGGTGGACAGTCAGAGATACAGGCTGCTTTATAGCAGGCAGGAAGACACACACACACACACACACACACACACACACACACACACACTCAACTACAAACCCCCTCCTCCTCCTCGTCTCTCTTTTTCAGATTGCAATATCACGCTGGCACACGAGGATGAAACTCTCCATGAGCATCTGCGTCTTTTTTTTTTTTTTCTTCTCCATTTATGGCGATCTGGCTCGTTGTGTCGCTCGCTGTGAGACGAGTGGACAGACAGACAGACAGACAGACAGACAGACAGACAGACAGACAGTCAGACAGAGAGTCAGACAGACAGACAGACAGACAGACAGACAGACAGACAGACAGACAGACAGAGAGACAGACAGACAGTCAGAGCCGAGCAGCAGACAACAAGAGCTGACTCGGTAGCTGGTGATGTCATCCTGCAATGTGAGCGCCCCTCTGGTCCTGATCCCATGATGCAACACTCTGGTGACACTGTGAAACAGGTTGCTGCTGCTGCAGGCTGCATCCAGAAACTGCTGAGCCGCCTCTCTTTCTCTTTCCTCTTCCTCCTCCTCCCTCGTTTCTGTTCCTCCTGCTCCTCTGATGTCTCCTCTATTTTTTGCCTCTCATCTCGTCTCCGTTCCTCTGCCCTAAATAAAGTATTCCCTCATTACTCCCCCTCCTCATATCTTCCTCTTTTGCTCTGCCCTACATTTCCATTGTTTCAGTTTTGATCAGATCCCCCCAGCACCATCCTCCCTGCCCTCCTCCTCCTCCTCCTCTTCCTCCTCCTCTCCCCCTTTTTGTCTTTTCTATATTTGCTCTCTACCCACACAGACCTCCTCCCCCGGTCCCTCTCCCTCTCCTCGCTCTCCACTGGTTGTCAAGGCAGCAGGGCACCATGGCTCAGCATTATTCATGCAGCAGCACAGTCAGGCAGCCGCTCAGACAGACAGGCAGTCAGACAGACAGGCAGTCAGACAGACAGGCAGTCGGATGGGCAGAGAGCCAAGCAGGCAGGCTGCAAGGCCGGCAACCGGTCGAGCCGAGTCAGGCAGACCTTCTCTGGGAAACATTTAACTCTTTCCTGCCTCCGTCTTAAAGGATATTTATATCTATCTCAAGCTAATCTCCAGAATAAATGTTGGCCATGTTTGTTTCTGCAGAGCACAGACAGGCTTAGACACCAGAACCACGAGTCAGGGTTCAGAAGAGATCCTGTTTGGGCTCGTCTGATGTAGAACGGTACCAGGACATTTGGTAGCATTCGTATAACGCTGACAATAACAGTGACGTCACTTTAACAGATGTGCGACAGGCCGAAACACACCAGTCATCAAACTGAGTGATCTGATCTCCTGAACGCGACCCGATCACTCCAGACTTCTACTGGACCAGAGGACCAAAAATCAACCTTTCACACAAGTCAAGAATCCTTCTGACGCCCACTAACATCTGGCTTTTGTGTGCAATGTGAACGTGTACCATCGGGCTTCACTCCCGGGTCACGGTTTTTTACTGCGTCCAGCTAGGTTTGGCTCGGCCACGATACGAACTCAACACCCAACACCCTAATTTACTCTCTTCTTCCGATGCGATGCTGTGACGTGTGTTGATGTTCAGGATTGTTGAAATCTTTCTCTCCGTCTCTGTCAAGCAGCTTGAACATCGTTTGCAAGACAGACTGAAGTTAAAGAGAATCAAAAAGTAACTGTTGTTTGTGACTTCTGTGTCTGCTGACGTGCAAACACTTGAGAAAGAAGCAAGAAGCGATTGCCGATGCGTCTGATTCAGACCGTATTGATTAAAACGAGTGTGAATGGGCTGATGGATCATAACGATGTGAATGAAGGTGCCGTGTTGCTTTTGTTAAAGTTGTTACAGGCAGCCGTTCAGCTCACCACAGGTTTTTCACTCTGAGCAGAATCACAGTCAGTATTTTTCTCTCCTTTTTAGTGGCGGCGGTCGTTTGTCCTCTGCGTGGTAATTACACCTTCTGAGCAGATTAACTTGAAAGGAAATGTAAGAATGAAAAGGCCGGCTGTAATGGATTCAGTCGAAGTTTCTGGTCTGTAAGGGACAGAAATTAATTCAAACAGATGAAGAAAGAAACATTTTAAAGTTCCCCCAAAAATCCAGAACACCATCGAACACGTAACAAAATGGTTTACAGCGACGTTGAGAAGTTAAGATGGTTAGATTGGCTAGAAGCGCCAAAGAACGGCGGAATAAAAACCAGATAAAAGCTTAAGAAATGTAAATAAATGCACAATGTGTGTGTGCGTGTGTGTGTGTGTGTGTGTGTGTGTGTGCCATTCTATCCTTTGAGGCCTCGTTTTTCTATCAACAGCGAGCGAACAATGGCGGCGCTCTGACAGAGACAGCAGCAGCGAGGCGGAGCGGCCCTGGACCAGATTACAGCGCAGAACAAACACTCCTTATCTGATCCCTCGTTCAGAACATCAGCCAGGAGGACGACCTCCCATCATCCCCTGCTCCACCCGGACCGCTCCTCTGACTCCTGTTATCTGAAGAGGGTCACGGAACAAGACAGAACCGGGGCGGGGGTTCTGCACCAGCCGAGCAGCGACCGAAGCTTCATCCATACCAAACAAAGACTCTTTAACAACATGACATCTTTAACGTCGTTTTATTGCACGTCCAACCTTCATTATGCAGAATAACGAGGGCGCTGTGACAGACTGCCGTGGTGACGAGGCAGCACGAAGGTGGAGCTCCTCGTTTACCGCTTCACTTACATCACAACCCTCAACGCCGCTGAGTCAGCGACACCTAGGAGGCCTGCGACAAAATCCCCCAAAGTTAAGAAGACTATTCAGTTTAAGATGTCACAACTTGTTCCACTTAAAGAATAACAGAAAATATTTGTAATCATCTACTTTACTCTGTAATTCTGAGATAATCTGTTTCCTGACCTCTCAACATCTCACCCTATAGGGACACACACAGGATATATATTTATCTAAGAAAACCTCCAGATATTTATTTTATTCATAATATAATAAGAAGAACAAAGAATGCTGAGGAGAAGCTGTAACCTGTGGCTGTAGGGACTTAAACCCTCAGAGGAGTCAGTGGATCAAAAACTTGTTATGTTCATCTTGTTTTTCTTTAAAAAGTTGTTGGATGAACGACGGCGGTGTAAAAAAGTCAGAACAGCCGGTCGTCTGAATGGATGGTAAGAGAAGCAGCATTTACAGGATGTTAGTGTGTGTGAGAATGTGTGTGTGTGTGTGTGTGTGTGTGTGTGTGTGTGTGTGTGTGTGTGTGTGTGTGGTGAGGGAAATCTGTGGCAGGTGTACAAACAGATTCAAACACAGAGCCAAAAGGGAAAGACAGAGCTAGTGTTTGTCACACACACACACACACACAAACACACACACACACACACACGGAGGGGACAAAGGTGGAGGGTCGCCACACACACACACACACACACACACACATACACACACAGTTACTGTATACGCCCTCAGCTCACACTAAACTAAATGAACACACACCGGGGGGCCAAGCTGAGCGACGGCGCCTGACATGAGAAGGAATCCAACTACCACCTCCACCTCCACCTCCACCTCCACCTTCACCTTCACCTGGGGCAGAAACCAGGGATTTGATGCTGGCAGAAAGTAAAAGTAAAGAGGAGCATGCTGGGTAAACAAGATGGACGGTGACAGTGCCGACAGGTGTGCAGCTGCTGAGATCAGAGCAGACACCAACTGAGATTTTATACATTTCTGTTTTCTAAGTCGCAGCGTAGTTCATCTTTTTAATGTTTTGAACCAACATTCTCACATATTTCCCCCTCAGACTCACGTCTGGCCTGCTGTACTGGCCCATACAGGCTGTATGCTGACAATCTGTGACTCAGCCCGGTCCGTGCAAAGAGTTAACTCCGGCGTGCCAAACCGAGCGTCTGATCAAAATCATTGTGACGGCCAGAGACCGAGATAAAACAGCAGCGCGCCCACGTCCCCCCTCCTCCATCAGCTCCTGCTGCGCCCATCAGAGGTGAAACCTTCCCACCAAACCTCTTGATCATGAATTTTTTATGTTACCTCTATGACCTCATTGCTCATCAAATGTCATCAAAGGTCCTTTTTGCTCGAGCAGCAGCAGGACCGCGAATCTCTGACTGCACGGCTGAAATGACCCCAAGTTACTTTTAGCACCGACACAAACAGGACGGCTGGTGTCAGGCGCTAAACTGAGGCTGCTTGTTCGAGTCAGGAGTGTGTGTGTGTGTGTGTGTGTGTGTGTGTGTGTGTGTGAGCGCTCAGGGAGCACAGTGTGATCAGCTTGTGATCCTCTACATATTAGATTAAAGGCAGTGCAGGGTGGGAGCAGGAGGGGGGCTGTGGACAGAAAGGATTGCTTGGTAATGTGGAAACAGCTAAGAGGCACAACATATCTCTTTTCTATCGTCTGCTTCACCTCAGCTCCCCCTTCTTCCCCTCCACCCCGCGGCACAACAGCCATTTAAAAATAACTTAACAGAGCAAGAAAACACACAGGAGCAGTTGTGCAGATTTGACCAAAGTGCAAACAGGCCGAGAGCGAATCAGAGTCCTCGCACACGCTGAACAAAGAGTTATTACAAGTGACCGCAGCCTGAGTCGCAGCAGCAGATTTCTGAAAGGACAACTGGGGACATTTTCATCTGTGACCATGGCGACGAAACAGGAAGTTAGAGACAGACATGATGCTTCCTCACCCTGCACAGCAGAGCTTTAAGCTTGTGTGACAAGAGAGAAACAGAAAACTTGTGATATGAGAGGAGCAACATTATAAAACAGACGTCCATCAGTTGATTGTGACTCTTTCAGGTGGAAACATCACCAGGAAGTAAAACCCAGAAAGGTTTTAGTGCACGCGTCAGGAGAGCAAAGGAAAATATTAACATTAGTAATAAACCTGCTCACAAAATCAGCTGATTATTCCTTTAACCTGCTCTGGCCTGTGTTTTTTCATGGTGTCAAAGATTATTGGTGCATAATTATGATTATTCAGTGTCGTTATGTCCACCAGCTGCAGGATGTTAGTCAGAGGATTTCAAGCTGCAGTGGTGTTGTGAAATAAAGTTTTATTATTTTGTGTTCCACCGGTCGTCTGGTCGTCTGGTCGTCTGGTCTTCCTCCCTCTGGTGACTTTTAAAGCGACGAGAGCAACCAAACAGTGAGCAGACTTTATTTTTCAGTTCATTCTAAGTAAATACAGTTTTTTCAGAGATCGTTACAGAAAAAACAATCCAACCATCCTGTTAAACTTTTAGCAAGAAGCGTGAATTCTTCTCTGCAGGGCGTCTACGTCACGTATATTTGGTGTCGCTGTTTTATTGTTGGGGTGCAAACAGTCGACTCACAGGTTGGGACAATGTCAAGGAATTGAAGTGTTGAACTGTGTCATAGATCCGGAGAAAGACGGGAGAATTTGGGCCTCAGGAGGAAACGAGGACATTTAGCTCTCGTCAGGGTGCTGAGAGGTAAATAAATGTTATATTAAATCGTACTGGATTCATGATTGCAGTTTCCTTCCCTCTTATAAATAATGACCCTTCTTAGTTAGACAATCTGATTCTGTCATGTTGTTTTCTGAAAAAAAAAAACGCCTAAAAACTCAAGTGAGTGTAAGAAAAGAGGGCAGAGCTGCCGAGCAGTAAATGGAGCGTTTAGCTGACGGCGTAATGCAGCGGTCCACTCCAGCAGCCAGTCCCGTTACATAAGCTCTCCATTAAAGTTAACAGAGCAACGTCAGAGCCTCGCTGTGCACCCTGCTATGAAAAGACTACAGTGCCAATGTCCCATTCTGCCCGGAGGAAGCCCCGAGCTGGCCTGGATTTCCTCCCCGGTTCAGATCAGGACAGCGGAGACGGAGGAGAGTCTCTCAGAGGACGACGGCGAAGGTGATGCAGGTGAGTTTGCTCTCCTGGTTCACATTAATGGACATTTAATAGTGCGACTTGAACACAAATGAATGAATGTGAAACACAGGCAACAACACATTGACAAACACGGCGAGCTGAGCTAATGAGAGCTGCTTCAGGAGGCGTTTAACTGTAATGAGGTTTTAAGTGTCTCCTCACTTAGTCTGATTAAGACCTTCAGGTGCAGAGCTGCTGCTCCGTCTGCAGGCCGGCCGTCTCTCTCTGAGTCCACTTTGATCAGGTGGAACCACATCACCTTCAGATTTTGATACAAAATCATGTTAGCCAAGTGTACAGGTGCTTTAAAGGTAGAGGTTCAATCTCATCTCCCCTCAGAGCAGAGGTGTGATGGGTAGTGGTTTCAATCTCCCGGGCCTGAGTTCAGAAAGTCCAGAAGTTGGACCGCCTGTAAGTATTACCTATGACAGACATCATTTCATCACCACCCGAGAAGATATTGGATGACGAGCAGCAGACTTTGAAGGCAGGAACACGCCGGCCCAAACGTCGGACGAGTTCTGGAACAAATCTGTTCGGTGTGTTCAGCTGTGTTGGAAGCTTTAGGAACCATGCAGATGTTGTCTGGTCAGATTCAACTTGCAAAGTCTGAGAGTGTCGGCGGTCGGAGGATTGGACGCCATCGGATACTCTGATTGGTTGTCTGCTAGCTGCTTAATGACCATTCTGATTGGCGGTGTGCTAGCGAATCAGAGCGGTGTGTGGAAGTGATGTTGGTCTGCACTCCATTCTGTCATTTCCTGTTTTCATGTTTTGGATTCCAGTGGTCGAGGCGTTCTGTTTCAATGCAACGTTTCTGCCGAACGGGTCAGACGAGAGGCAATGAAGTGGTCGGATAAAGGTGGTTGGCCACTGGTTTGAGTCTGGGCTGCTGCTGGCTAATGTCCGGCTGCAGGACAATGAAGAGGACAAATGGGATAAAAAACAGGGACTCAGTGTCCACATCTTCACAGAGACCCGTCTCTACCGCAGCATCCCAGGTCATCTGAACCGACTGCAGCTGGACGAGGAGAGCTGGACTCTCTAAAGTCTCGGCTGTGGAAACAAAACATTCACCAGCTCTAAAGTCCGTTTTGTGAATCTGGTTCTGTGACCTGATTCTCCTGCCGGCTGCTCTGGTGTCAAATTAAAAGAAGACACAGAAGTGACTCGGGGTCAACACCTCATCCTGCTTTACCATTGGCCAGCTGTTACAGTAATTAAGCCCCCGGACATTTAACTGAGCCTGCGGGCCAATCGGGCCGAGAGGCTACATGTGGACGAGGAGATGAAGCAGAGATCTCTCAGAACGAGAGGCCGGTCTTTGTTTCGTCCTCCCCCTCTCTCTGACATACATTCGGTCTCTCTCCGTGTGTCGTCTTGCTCTTTGTCTGTACTGTATGTATACTTCACTCCAATCTAGGCCACGCTGTCACCCACGTGTTGTCTGCTGAATAATTACAGCCGCGACTCGGGCCGACAGCGACATCCACAAATCCTGAGCACAAATTAAAAAAGATGAATGTAAACCGGAGACAGGGACACGGGGGCAGGACGGCCTCAGCTGCTCACGCCTGTCCATTAATATTTCATGTCTCCAAAAACCTGAAAGGACTGTTCTGTGTGTAATTTACATCCCCAGCAGCCTTTTCTGAATGTCTTACTGCTTTTTAATGACTTTTGAGAGGTTCCCTGCTGTAAATCAGTCAAACATTTTACAACAATATGATGATTTGAACTACAGCGGACGTGAACAGCGACAGTCGACAACAGCACGGAGGTGAAGAGGGAAATTCACCAGACTCCCTTAAGAAATCACTCAATTTTGTGAGTTGTGGAGTTAGGAGAAACTTAATCAACTGTATTAAATCAAATCTATATGAACATCTTAATTACTAAGGCCTTCTTGTCAATCCGGCAGATGTTAAGTTCTGTAATTCTCTGCGTAAAAAATCTGAGATTCGATCGCAAGTGGTCGCGACGAGATAATCGGACGTTTAGCCTGACGGACTGGCATGAATAACACTCTACTGAATAACACTATTTTAATGTTTCGTATTCTCACCTATCCTCTTTGCTCTCTCTCTCTCTGCTGCATGTTGGCATCACAATTTTAAAAAACAATTGAATGTTTTTAGTTTTCAGGAAACGTCTCGAGCTGACGAGCAGCAGCTGAGATCGTGCTGCTTTCACGAGTTTAAGGTGAAATCTGATATTTGTCCTGTTTGTGTGTGTTTTGTTGTGTTTCTGTAACAGTGTGTGTTAGTGAAGACGGCTGAAGCAGGTAAAACTAAACATAAACTACTCTGTAAAACTCATTAATTAGAAGTCATTAATGCTTCAGTTGCAGTTTAAGTCATTAAAGTCGCCTGCTGCAGTTTTTCATTATCGAGTATCGGTTTCTATTGTGTGTTCTGTTCTGTGTGCAGCGCCGACAGGCTGCAGAGTTAACATCCTCACTTTTACTGTGTGTCTGTGTGTGTGTGTGTGTGTGTGTGTGTGTGTGTGTGTGTGTGTGTGTTGATGCTGAATGTGCTGGTTTAGCGTCTCATCTGTGGCCAGATTGTGTAATAAGATTAGCGGGGTCAGCTGTAACATGTATTAATCAGGCTTTACATAGACAGTGCGACGCCGTGCAGTGTGTGTGTGTGTGTGTGTGTGTGTGTGTGTGTGTGTGTGTGTGTGTGTGTGTGTGTGTGTGTGTGTGTGTGTGTGGCAGAAGGCTCCATGGGAAGTCTTTCTCTTGTATAATGATTATTGTTCAATTTGCTAAAACAGTTCCACCTCTCGGACGCTGACGTTCTGTTTGTTCTCATCCTCGTTTTAATTTACGCAGGATCGTCACATCTGGACCAGACGTGCAGTGTGAACACCACAACAGTGAAGGCTAGGTGAGCCATCAGCTGTGTGAAGGCAGGCGTTCTGTGTGTGTGTGTGTGTGTGTGTGTGCTGCCTGCAGCTCGGTTACGGTGTGACGTCGGTTCAGCCCACCAGATGACTGACTCAGAGCTCAGTACGAGGACATGTGTTAATCTACACACACACTTTAAATTGACTGTGACCAAGTGTGTGTGTGTGTGTGTGCGTGTGTGTGTGTCCGGGGGGGTCTTATCAGGTTGAGCAGCTGTTTCCTGCTCAACCCAGTGGGCAGCAACACCGGCCCAGTGACTGGCCACAGGGCAGAACCCGAACAGAGACATCACAGTTCAGTCTGAGTGTGGTGGAAAAAAATGAGAGGGTTTGTAGCTTTGGATGCAAAGTGAAATCTGTGTGTGTGTGTGTGTGTGTGTGTGTGTGAGTGCATACAGTATGTGTGTGTGTGTACAGTGTGTGTGTGTGTGTCTGTGTGTGTGTTTGCACAATGTGCACTTGTGTGTCCAAAATGATGGATTAGTGGTCGAGGTTTGGAGGATTGGTGGAAATGTAGCATGAAAGCTCTGCCCCGGGGCGAGGACGCTACAGACAACTGGTGACCAGTGTGTGTGTGTGTGTGTGTGTGTGTGTGTGTGTAAGTGTGTGTGTGTGTGTGTGAGACTCATTGAGGCATCTGTGCATCCAAATGACCAGCTTCCTTAGTAAACAATGAGCCTAAAAAATCCTGGCACACACTCGCACTTAAAGGATAAAACTGCTGTTTTGTTCCATAATATTGTTTTTCCAACAAATCCCACAAAAAGACCCGAACCAACAATGTGTGTGTGTGTGTGTGTGTGTGTGTGTGTGTGTTTGTGTTTGTGTGTGTGTGTGTGTTTTCCCTCTACTCCTTCACCGACTCTCATCAGCATGGATTGGTTCTCGTTGTTCCCTTTGTTGTGTTGTTCTGTTACGTTTTTGTCGTTTTTTCAGTCCGTAAATTTGATCATCGCAGAAATGTTCTTCTGGATGAATAGTTATACTTTACACTCTGGTGTTTTAGTGGCGCTGGCTTGTAGAAACAGGCCTATTTGTGCTCCAGTCGATGGTATTGATCGTGTACCATCGTGTGCATGTGGTCCGTTCTCAGTCTGGTAGTCAGTTTTTATTCTGTGGAGCAGAAGGAAGCAATGAACTTATTTTGATTGTTTCTGAATACACAATCGAACATGCACCTTCTTTTCCACCGCTGTCGACGAGAATGTAAACAGAAACCTGAGCCAAACACACACACACACACACACACACACACACACACACACACACACACACACACACACACTCACACACACTCACACACACTCACACACACACACACACACACACACACCGCGTCATCGTCAGCTACCACACGTACTTACATAAACAAAGCGCTCTATTACAGCAGTGATTGCTGAAATAAATTGTGAGCATCTGAAGAGCTGAGTCACGACAGTGCAGCAACACACACACACACACACACACACACACACACACACACACACACACACACACACTCAGAGGAATATCACTTTAAGTTTCCCAGATGTGTATAAGCTGCCGCGTGTTTTTCTCTTTCTGTTGTTTTTGTCCCAAAACGCTTTTGTGTGCAAATCTTTAAAAAACACAATCTGATCCCAAAGTTGACATGAAGAGAAACTGAAATTATTCCTGATTATTTCCATAAACCTCCGTGTTTAAACTCGTAAAGGCACAAATGTTTGAGTCCTGAGCTGCAGCGTGAAGCAGCAGGGAGGTTTTCCTCCATCAGGCTGAACTTTTTCAAACTCAGTGACGAGTGTTTCGGCCCGTGCACGCTTCACGGGTCCGGACTGACGTTGGCAGGTCTTTTTACGGCACATATCTGATCTTTTCATGGCTGTCTAAACTGGAAGGAACCACACAGGCTCAGATTCTTTGCCCGTCCAGACAGCCGTGAAGAGATCACACATGAGCCGCAAAAAAAAAAAAAAGAAGAAAGGTCAGAACTGGGTGTAATTAGATTAGAGCTGCAGAGCGCAGGGTGCACATGTTACAGAGCTTCAGAGCTGAAATGTTTCTTTGAGAGGTGAAAATGATTACGTGTAATGATGTGTGACTCTGGAATGTGTCCACCATCACAGAGCTGTACATCGTGGACCACTTTCACGCTGGAATGTCGGTGTTTAACGATCACATGTGGCTGAAGGCTTCACGTCCTTCTGGCTGTTTATTCTTCCTGATTGAAGTCATTTTTACTTCGATCTGCAGACACAAACACAAGTTCATTTTCATGTAAGTGAACCTGTGAGCGGAGCAGCTGGTTCCTCAGTTGATCAAAGTATTTTTAACTTCTTAACTTAAAGGGATATTCCGGTGTAAGTTTAATCCATGGTCTAAATCACCGTGAAACTGTGTTAGACTCCCTCTCGAGAGATCAAGTTAGCAGACCGCTAATTTACGGAGTTTTATCAACCTCAGAAACGACCGCACGACAACAATACACTGCAGTAAATGGATCCAAATATAAACCGCCACCAAAAAGCCACAAATAATGCTCAGAACAGCACCAAACTTCAGCAACAGTACAAATAGGGTCTCAGCACATAGTCCGGGGCATCTAACCTCCGCTAGCTTAGCTGGATTTCTATTGTGAAGCTAAAAACAGAGTTCAACTCTCCTCCATCAGCTTCCGGGTCGGGGAAGTCCCGACGCGACGATTACCGGTGCGGTTAGAAATGCTCAATTCTGTTCTTTTCCCTGTCGGCTCTCGATAATAACTGTTATAAACTGGCAGGTAAGACACATATGAACTTTGATTGCTTTTCCATGGAGTCATAATCATACATTTTCATCCATGAGCCGCGGAACTCTACTGCACTCGGTAATCGACTCGTCGGGACTTCCCGTCAACAGGAAGCTGCTGCAGAAGAGTGGTAAATTTAGTCAGCTTTTCAGTAGAAATCCAGCTAAGCTAGTGGAGGTTAGATGCCCCGGACTATGTGCTGAGACCCTATTTGTACTGTTGCTGAAGTTTGGTGCTGTTCTGAGCATTATTTGTGGGACGAGCTGAAGGCTTCAGGTCAGTGGAGATAAAACCTGTGGAGGGAAGTCACCAAACTGTTTGAGCTGTTTTAACCAGACTGGTGATTCTATACATGCAGTTTTACGCCCCGGTGACCATTAACAGTGAACTGACGGCTCTCTGCCCACTCATGTAGAAACTGACCTGGTCTCCTGCTCCTGTCAGCCTGGAATAACTGCCTGCAGGCGTTGCCAAGATGGCTGACGAGCGTCAAGACTCATTTATGCTCCACGTCAGATATGCATACAGACATGGACGGAGCCTTCTGTCGGTACTCTCACACATATTTCTGCACATTTTCTGATGATAGAGATGCAGACAAACGGAGCAGTACCGGTGTTAGTCATGGGGGGGCAGTGTCCACGACCACGAGACGAGAGGACGACATTTAAACATCTGTATGGGAGTTAAACGCAACGGAAAATGGAAGTCCAGTGACTCTGAGCGGCGCCCTCTAGTGGTTGTATTACTTAAACATCCACGCCAGCGACAAGGACACATGTACGACGGTTCTAAAGCGGGGCGACACCGCCTGCAGTCAACTCAAACTAAAATAACCGAAGATCATTTATCATTTAGGTCATTTTGTGATGTAAAATCTGTGTCGTCTGATGGTCCACTGAGGATCTTTTGGTTCTGGAGACTGAAACAGAACCAGGAGTTTGAACATTAACACTTCTGCTTTCAGAAATGTAGTTTTTGCTGTTTTTCTCTCCCATGATCTGCTTAATTCAATACGGCTCTAAATTTGTAAATGAGATGAAACCATAAAGTTTATATTAAATTCGCCTATTTCTGTCTCCATCTGTTCCTAATGTGTGTGTGTGTGTTTGTGTGTGTGTGTGTGTGTGTGTGTGTGTGTGTGTGTGTGTGTGTTCCCCGTCAGCCTGTCACGAGCTTCACTGTGGGAACATCAGCCCAACATTAATGACAATGACGCACTGGTGACATCTCTCACACTGACACCGGGCAGATGCATGAACGCCTGCGACATCAATGAATGACAACCGTCACCGTGTGTGTGTGTGTGTGTGTGTGTGTGTGTGTGTGTCTCAGATCTCCTACTGTGCCTGAGCTCGAGAAAAAGAGGGATGACGGAAAGGAAGCAGAGTCGTCAGATAGATGGAGAGGCGTCGAAACAGAGGAGATACTGATGTGAGGAGGAGGAGGAGGAGGAGGAGGAGGAGGGAGGTTAACAAAAAGAAAATGATGATATGGAGATTTTCCATTGAGAGGAGAGAGAAAAAAAATGGGGGGAGAAAAGAGCGACATCTGCTCCGACTCCCCTTCAAACCAATGTGACACACGAGGGAGGACGTCTGCCCGGCTGCCTGAATTTATTACACTAATAAGATTCTCCTCAGCGCTCCATGTATGTTAAACAAACTCTGTCAGAGCTGCTCAACCAAAAACCCACTCGGCACTCCGCGACTCTCAACTCTTTATCTCACATTGTTTTAATGACTGTTTGCCTCACGGAGCTCTGAAATGGGTTTGAGAAGTTTTTCTTCAATCACAGTTTGAAAGTTCTGTTTTAATTACGTTCAACTTTACAGAATATATCTTTAATGATTTCAGCTGAGAGCTCGTGTTTCTTATGTTCTTGTACTAACTGGAATATGTGTGTGTGTAACTAAAGATATTTAATAATTAAAGGGAGTGTTCAGTGTGCCTGATGTTAATAAGATGGTAAGATGTGTCTCCTCTTCAGTTGAAGGTAAAGCTGATGTCACTGCATCCCGTTGACCAAATACGTTTAGTGTTTAGGACTGTGTCTGTGATTAAATGGATAAAAGTCAACAACATTTCAAAACACCATAAAGTAAAACGGAAAAAGCAACGATAAGACGGACGGATAGCTTCATCTGTGCTCGCCATCGTGAGTCCAAGTCATCCCGCGTTAATGCAACGTCTCTGCCGAGGCCGAAAAGCAAGAAAGAACGTTTGTGTGACTGCTTTCCAACTTCAGTCATGACGTCTAAAGAACAAATTAAAGTTTTATGATGACCACAAAGCTACAGGATGGACTGCAACCCTGAGCAGATCAACCTTGGATAATTAGCCTCACTGATGAAGTTTAAACTGCATCATTAAATAATCAGAAGCAACATGAGACGATTAAGAGCAACTGGATTTACAGCAATGGAGGTGGAAATAAGTGTTCCCTCTGTTGTGTTTGCCTTCGCGGTGTGTTCAAGTGCAGTTTCTTGGCCAAAGATACAGTCGATGTGAAGTTGCTGCCAGTTCTTTGATGGCGGTTTGATGTGTCACCGTCAGGAAGTTCTCCCCATTAATACGCTTCACTGATCTTTCCACGATCAACAATCAGAACAGTTTTGCTTTCACGTGATGTTCGACGGCAGCTCGTACAACCTTGTTTATCTGAAGCGCACCGAGATCTTTAATCTTCTACAATCCCTCAAAGTTTTCTTTTTGAAGGTGACTTCAAAACACCTTCAGGAAGCTCGACGAGGAAACCTGTCAAAGTGGCGACAACCGTGCCGGTCGGAAACATCAGATACTTTCGCACTGCCCGTCCGGCTGACTCCTCCCACTCTCGCCGCATCCTGTCACAGCCTGTCCTTCGTTTACCAAGTCTGATTCTATCATCACAGGCTAATTGATTGTCAACAGCATAAAAAAGCAACATGCAAATGAGGCTAAACATCCCATTGTGGTGGCTCGGGGATAATTAATGACGAGGAAGGAACGAGGAAGACGAGGGGGATATTAGAGAACAATAGAAATCCCAGAACGTACACAACGCCAGGCGAGAGAGAGAGAGGGGGAGAACAAAAGCAATAATACGGAGGACGAGGTGAGGCGTCGGCCGGGTGGGAGAGAGAGAGGGAGAGGGGGGAGAGAGGGGGGGGGAGGCTGGAGGGTGAGAGTGTGTGTTCGGGAGGGGATTGGAGAATTGGCTAAGAAGAGATGAATGAGGAAAACTGGTGAGAGCTCGAGCATTAATAATTAAGAGTGTGTCGCACACTCACACACACACACACACACACAGGATGGGTAAGCCATGACACAGATAAAGGACAATGCCCCCCCGCTCCCCTCACCCCCCCATATTGCTATAACTATATTGGGCTTATCGCCTGGACACAGGGCACCATTCACCAGCACAATATCATCATTATTTACACCCAGATGGAGAGGGCCTATTGTTAGCTGGACCCGTGTGTGTGTGTGTGTGTGTGTGTGTGTGTGTTGTAGATAGGGTGGGGGGGGGTGAGCGGATGGTCGGGGGAGTCGGGGGATGGATGGCGAGGCCACAGATTTATGTCCGCCCGAGTCTTGACCCCGTGCCCCTCGTCGTCCATGGGAAGCGTCCTCAGGTCTCTGTGAAGGGGGGAGGAGGGAGGTGGGAGGAGGGGGGAGGGAGGAGGGAGGAGGGAGGAGGGAGGAGGGGGGGCGTCTGGGGGGCGAGCGCCACCGCTAACAATGGGCCGGACCAGTGAGAGAGCGAGGCCCGGAGATCACATATGGAGGGTCGGGTCAGGCGGGGGTGCAGGTTGGGGTGCAGGGCGAGCAGACAGACAGAGTCCATGTTCAAAGTAATTGAAGGATCAGCATTTGGCATTTTCAATTAGTGTTCTGACCTCGCTGCTCCGGGCTGCTCCTGTTCTGAGACTTAAGAACCTTCTGATGGGAAAGCCCGGTCACAATCCCGGCCAGGCCGAGGCAGGTGTGAAGCAAACGAGTCGACCCCGAAAGACATCTGCTGGAGAACCCAACATATCAGCGTGGAGGAGTTCACTGATCAGGTTCTGTTTGTTCCAGCTGTATTGGGATCAGGACTAAAGAGTGGACCGGGCTGACCCAGACTGTGTTCTGTTGTTTTTATGCCCGAAACCGACTTGAACAAGATGCAAGAATTTAAATGATGCAACCTTTATTTTAATTTGCCTGTTCACCCTGATTACAGTCGTGTGTTTAAAGTGTGTAAATAAAGCAGCCCAGCACCGACCCGGTCCACCTCTGAGGACGCTCTCACACTCCTGCACTCACACTGATCCGGCACAACCGGGCCTGAGCACGGTCACCTCGTGGGAGGTAAGGAACATAATACTTTGTGTGGTTTGGATTATAGACGTTCTCACGTTCCTTACAGTCCTTCACATTATACTTCATGTTCACGTTGAGCACCGGTACCGTGGTACAAGCGTACTCGTCAAACAAACCGGACTTTGGATTCGGCACGAGGATTCTTAGTTTTAGGTGATCTTACTCGGCGCTGATCGCTGGTCGTTCCCTTCAGCGTGTCTTTGGGGGGTCCTGACAGCAGGACCGGGAGCTGCTGGTCCACAACAAGAGGAACACGTGTTCGTAATCTCACTCCGTCTCTATTAGATCCAATTAGGGAAGTTTTGGCAAATGAGAACAAATGTGCAGATATTTCCAACACGTCGGCCGGGTCGGTAAAGATGTGCAGGCCCCGGGCGTCAGCGGGGAGACGAGGGAGGCGTGGTGTGGAATATTCATCAGCTCGGAGGAGAGCGAGCAGATATCAGCCCACGTCGGTCCAGAAACACATTCACTTCCACACCAAGATTACTTTTTTCTTCATATAAAGCTTGTGTCAAGAAGTCAACATGCTGTCTTATTTTTCTTCATCATATGATTCCACACACAGGGAATATTGAAAATGTCCAACACATTAAAAAAAAAAAGCTCCGGCGTCGCTGATCGAATCAGAAGAAAGCAGCTCAGCCTGCAGACGTGTTCTCACGCCTGCAGCGGCTCGATGCTTTGGGGAGGTGATTTATGCAGAAAAAAGGCCCCCGAGGACCGCCGGCAATCAAATACAGGAGCGCTTTATCTGCGTGAGCACAAATCAAGTCCACATGTACGAAATAAAGAGAGTGAAGGGTTATCAGGCAGATCTGAGACCAGCCGAGGACTCTGGGAAAATCCCACAACTGTCTCGTTTCATCACGTCGTCTCGTGAATCTTCTGTGGGAGCAGTTTGTTCACTTCTGTCTTTTTCAGATCAGGTTTCAGATTTATGGCTGTTCGCTGTTTGTGTTTTTAATATGTTGTCTGTGTTCTCAGTGTTTCTGTCCTGAAACACACGTTACCATCGACTCCCTGCCCGACTTCTTTCTGTCTGCAGGATTTAAACTCCAGAGACTTCACACCTCTGTGGAATCACTTTGCTTTAGCTTAAGTCCTCGCTAAGCCGGCTAAACCGCACAACGCCGATCTAACGTGAAAACAACATGTGTTCACAGCTCCTGGGAGTGTTAATGAGCAACGCTGAAACAACAAATCACTGTTCTGCCCCGTGATCAAACTTGGAAATCTTTGTTTTCAGTCTTAAATGTTTTGTTGTACGTGCGACGATGAGAACACGACTCCCACGATCCCCCTCTGCTTCATGATGTCATCAATCCACGACTTCTGTTTTCATTGCTGTTTGAGACACGTGTGACAGAAATGATGAGATAAAACAATGTGTGGATGTCATCTGTTGTTAAAGGTTGTTGAATATTCTCCTCAAATGAGTATTTTGGGTTTTTGAACAACCTCACATACAATCACAAGTTGTTGGTTTGTTGTCCGACTGCTTCTGTCGATCAAACTGTGTTCATGTCGCGCCGTTTGTGCAAAAACTGCAAAACAGTGAAAATGTTATACTCGTTGGACTTCTGTTCCATTCTGCCAGCATGTTCCTGTTTCTGAAGGAGGAAACTATCTTCTTCTCTCTCCGCGCCAACGATACCTTCAAACAGATCATCATCGCTCTAAATCAAGTGGATGGCAGATAGATCGACGGTGAAAACACCTTCCAGAGTGATTTGACGAACGGCAGAAACGCTCACAGCCGATCAAAATCCATCTGAACTTGCAGGGTGTCTCGTTCACGACTTGTTAAACGCTTACATGACGTATATCAGGCTGGAAATGACACATTAAAAACACAATTTTTACCAGCGACGTCGTGCAAAGCTCACAGGTAAATGTCTCTTACAGAAGTACGAATAAAGTTTGTCTCCTAACTCGTCTTTGTCTTTGTTTACGTCCTGCAGAAACGCAGAAAAGTTTGTGTTGTCGTGCATCAGCGTGGACTCTCACATCGTTATCTTATAGGTAACATTATAGTTCTTGGACGGCCTTCAGTAATCGTTCCCTGGTTCATCTGTAAGTTGTCGGTGTGAGTGTTTGTGGGGAAGTCTATCAAGTCTTTTTCCGAGTGTTTTTGTGTCCGTCGGCTGACCTGAGAGCAGCGGTTTGCACACTCGACTGCTCTGACTGACAGCCTCATTCTGACTGTAACAGCCTCTGTAATTTCCCCCACGTCTCCCTCTCTCTCTCTCCCTCTCCATCCCTCCCTCTCTCCCTCTCTCTCTGAGACGAGAGGTCAATAATGTAAATCTGAAGAAAAAAAAAGACTTAACTCTGCACGCGAGCATACACACACTGCGGGCTGCAGATGCTCTGTGTGTTGAGCGTTCGCAATTCGATTACACAGATCAGAGTTACACAATCCCGACCTCAATAACAAAAGCAATTTTGATTTGGGGGCACGGAGGGGAAATGGAAAAAGAAAGAGGCAGGAATGTGAAGGAAAAAAAACGCCGTGCAGAGGAGGAGAGCCCGCAGGAATCAGGAAGAGGGAGGTTTATCCAGCAAATCCAGAAAACAGAATTATTTATATTTGTCCATGAATGAGACGAAGGAGGTGAGAGGGGAGAAGAGAGCGACCGGACGGTGCAGAGGTGGAACAAATACTCTGTAACTGTAGTCAAGTACATTTAAGAGATCAGCAGACTGATGTGGACCAATCAGAGCTCATCACACACGGCAGACGCAGCGAGACGAGACAGAGACGTAAAAGACGTTAAAGGCGTAAACAGACAGAGAGGGAGACTGGAATGTGGAGAAAAGGCGTGTTAGTGTCTCGTATCTGCAGAGAGTTTCTGATTTTCTCTCTTTGTTGCTGCTCGGGACGCTTTACCAACCCAACATGTGTCTATTTGACGTCCTGGGAATGAGACTCAACAATCAACTGTCTTTGTGGTGCGTTCAGGAACAGCTGGGACAAATCCTACTGATTCTACCTTTAACTTTAATAGTCTTTGAATTCTATTAATATGACGTGAGCTTCAGTTAGCTTTGAGCACAAATGTCCTTCAGAGGGAGACTTTTTACTCTGATACTCTGAGTACATGTCAGAGCCTGTAATCTATTACTTTACTGGAGTAAACAAGCTGAATCAGTACTTCTACTGGAGGACAGGATGTGTTAGATTTCTGTTTTCTGCAGACAGGATGAGATAATGCAGCAGTCGTCTGTTATCTCTGAGGAAACCTTCACTTCAAATGATAGAATTTACCACCGAAGAGCCTCGTAAAACATCTTACTGCAGTGTGTGTGTGTGTGTGTGTGTGTGTGTGTCCGTGTGTGTGTCCACGTGTGTGTGTGTGTGTGTGTGTGTGTGTGTGTGTGTGTGTGATGTAAATGAATACAAAGGGAGGACGAGCTGCAGTCAGGGAAACAAATGCGTCGAATTTTTACATTGGAGGATGAACGCAGCTGAGTCAGCACATGCACACAACATGTGCACACACACTGCACACATATACACACTGCACACATATACACACTGCACACATATACACACTGCACACACAACATGCACACACAGGCAGGGAGGCTCTTTACCTGCTCTGCATGTGTAGATGTTAGAAATGTGGACATTTGTTTTCCTTAATGTGTGTCAGTGTCTTCTGCGCATGTGTGTGTGTGTGTGTGTGTGTGTGTGTGTGTGTGTGTGTGTGTGTGTGTGTGCATGTGTGTGTGTGTGCATGTGTGTGTGTGTGTGTGTGCATGTGTGTGTGTGCATGTGTGTGTGTGTGCATGTGTGTGTGTGTGTGTGTGTGTGTGCATGTGTGTGTGTGTGTGTGTGTGTGTGTGTGTGCATGTGTGTGTGTGCATGTGTGTGTGTGTGCATGTGTGTGTGTGTGTGTGTGTGTGTGCATGTGTGTGTGTGCATGTGTGTGTGTGTGCATGTGTGTGTGTGTGTGTGTGTGGGTGTGTGTGCATGTGTGTGTGTGCATGTGTGTGTGTGCATGTGTGTGCATGTGTGTGTGTGTGCATGTGTGTGTGTGTGTGTGTGTGTGTGCATGTGTGTGTGTGTGTGTGTTTGTCCAGATGGGGTCAGTCAGTGTGACTCGGTGGAGATCAGATCATTGTCTGAGAGGTCAGAGGTGACGTGTGAGCGTCTCTGGATCTGTTTGTCGGGACGGTTCAGGACTGAGGACGTGTCGTCGGACCTTAAAGGTACCGTCCAACACTTCACTGATGATATGACGCCTCCTGCGTTTATATCGGTTCCCTTTGAACACTTTGCTGCTCTGTTGCCCCCGCTGGAGTCGCAGCCTGCTTTCTTATTTTCATTATTCTGGGATTTTAAAATGTGAAAATGAAATCACACTGACTCAGAGGTCTTTTGTTCTCCCACTGAATGTGAAATAAAGTTCCTGAAGATTATATAATTCTTATTTGTATCTTCATATCTGACTTCTTAACTCTCCTTTGTGTTTCTGCGCTCAGATCTGCAGCAGAAAGTGATCAAATATTAAATCATTTCAATCAGAGATCGTCAGACGAACAACTCGTTCATGAACACATTTTACATTTTAAATGAATTTCTCATTGTTTCAATATTAAACTCTCTTTATATTCACTATTTTTTTCCTTTGTTTCTTTAATCATGGTCTGATTATCCGCAGCGCTGGAGTAGAAAAAAATCCTATCAAGCAAAATATTTTATTAAAGCATGAAAACTCATAATCAGAATTTATTCATTTTCTCTTTTAATTTTCTTTCTGGGTGAATTTTCCTGACTGACCTGCTTCTCTCACAGGTTTTAATTTTAATCAGAAGACAGACATGACGAGCAGCAGACAGGCTGTACATGTTAATTAGATGCTCTTCAGTGAGACAGACAGACAGACAGACAGACAGACAGACAGACAGACAGACGGAGCTAATATTCCCCCTCCGGACCCTCTGGACCCTCCGGCAGGCAGTCGGGGCTTCGAGCCGCCCGCCTCACTGCTTGATTGTCCATTTTATAGGCCTATTGATTCCCTATCACCTCCCCGCATCAATACACCTCAGCTCATCTCTCCCTCCTTAACATGCATGGAGGTCATGATAAAAGATCTAATGGATGGAAATCCTATTAGAGGGAGAAACGGATGGAGGGAGGGACGGACCGGGCCGAGGTGGAGGAGATTCTGGGTCTTTCTATTGTCTGCAGCCGAGCTGCAAAACTGAAAAGGTTAAAAGCCCCAATTTAGTGAAAATAATGTCGAGTTCAGCGGATGTTGTTCTGATCCAGCAGATCACAGGTCTTTATATAATGAGCTGTAGGTGAAGGAATCAATGCAGAGGAGAGCCGGGAGGAACGCGCTTCTCTCCGACGGGACGAATCTGTGAAAGATGTTCGTTTGTTCGTGTTTCAGGTTCAAGTTGAAATCTAAACGTCCATGTTCAGATCGACGGTTTTTCACCTATTTTTATTGTTTTTTACCTTAATTCCTGAATACAGGAAAAAAAGATGAGGCGGGAAAATGTGACTGAATCCTCCTGATAACACAGTTTTTATTAAAACACCATCAGCGGCAGTTTTTGTCTCTTTGTCCACTGTTGTATTATAAATATACAAACTCAAATACTCCGCAACATCACAACACATGCTCAGAGTTCATATTCGACCATAAAACAGATAGAACTCAGTCAGGAAGTCGACGTAGGATGACATAGAAATAATGTTTTATTATTGTATCATGAGGGCGAAAGATGAACAGCTGTGTCAGAAGATATCTGAACATTTGATAATAAGTTACAACGCTAACATGCGTCTGTTGATGGGTTGTATTGTGGACCATGTTCCAGCTTAGTTTAGCGTGTTAGCATGCTAATATTTCCTCAGAATCAGGTTTATTGTCACTGCGGAGGCTACAGGCGACCCGCTTCTGTTAGCATACACGTTAGCAGAGCCGCTGTAGCATCACTTATATCACAAGTGGAGAGAATATTTTGTTGAGAGAGGAGAAAAGATTTGAACAGTTTATCTATTACCAAGCAAGTTTCTGCCTTATTCCAAACAGATTCCAAGGACACTAACGAGCCTGCAGACATCCAGAGAAACTTCCCATCACTGAGCCTGAAACACGTCATGTGCATCGCTAACAGAACCTCTGACTGGTGCCGTCTCCACGGTTCTGACCTGGATTTACAGCCATGAGCGCATCGGACTGACTGAGACAACAGCGTGATTTCTCAGAAACAAACTCAGAAATAATTCTCTGTGCTAACAAATGACCTCACTGTTGATGCTGTTGCGAAACTAAACCGTTAGCCGCCGCGATGGGCCGCTGACACAGAGCAGATTCTTTCCTCTGCACAGGTGCAGGAGCGTAAACAGCAGCCGAGGAAGACGAGGACGACACACGGCACGTCACACATCTGTAATCTGAGACGGCTGAATGACTGTAAGTGACAGAACCATTTCATCTTTTCCAAAACACGCACGAATACTCTGTCATCACTCCAGCGCTCTGAAGGAGTCCCTGGAAGGCTTCAGGCAGCAGGAGGTTTCCTAACGGAGCAGAGAAAGAAAGGAAAAGAGACGAGAGGAGAGGATGTGTTTGTCTGAGGTCCAGTTTGTGCCAGTTGGACCCGTTCTACTGTCAGAACAGCCTCAGAGTTACAATCAGCTTCTTTCTCCTTCTTAAATACGACATAACATCTAAAACACCCAACTTCCTCTGAGCAGCGTCACACATACATGACTGTACTTTTAGGAGGTCTTTGTTTCCCAACTTTAGACCTTTAAACACACATTCATGCACACATCTGGGTTGAAATCGTGAAACAGGATTCTGGTGTTTCTGAGGTGTTTTTGGACCGTATGAATCTGTGACTGCAGCACGTGTTCATGTACTGGACCTCAGCACCGCTGCTACACGACTGTCCAACACTGAAACATTCAAAGCGTTCGAGTCGCAGCGCTTCCTGAGCTCAGACTGAGATTGTTAGAGATTCTCTATGAAAGGGGAAATAAAAATCAGAAGAAAACTAAATCTCAGACGCGTTTTGTTTGACACACAGCGACTCCCCGACAAAGACTCGATACCACAAGACCTCATGACCGCGCTGACCATAACGTTTATAAGATTGTGCCTCTGTGTTTTATGGTGACACTATCACAGTCTTTTAACTGGACTCTGGTCTGTGCAGGTGGTTCAGTTTGGGTTCTAACGGGACATGCAGGACTTCAGCAGCAACGCAGAGAGAAAAGAAGTCAAAGCTTCACATGAGGAGCGTTTAGTGCAGAGGGATGACGAGGTGGTGGTGATGACGACAGACGGGAAGTGAACAGTACAGCTGTGGACCTGAGATAAATATTGTTGGGTGAACTGTTCCTTTAAGGTACTGCAAACCCTTTGTAACGCAGCAGTTTGCATCTAAAATAATCCTCCTTCTCTGAGTCAGGAGGATTTTATTACCTCTGACGTCCATCAGGAACAAACGTCTGTAAATCTGAAATAAATACGCTGCAGACAAATCCAGAATTCTCCTGGAAATCATCTCGTTTAAAGTTTAATTAACAATAAAAGCAGCGAGTGAAAGTTTCTGTTTGTTTCTGGGTGACACTGCAGACAACAGCTGCTCACAGCTGCTTCGACACACTTTTAAATGTGCCAGTTTGCTAAAATAACAACGACGGTGTTGAGAAACAAGCGTGTCAAACTTTAAGGATTCCTGTTCAAGAGGAATGGATCCAACAGAACCAGAACAACGGGCTGAATGTCTCCACGCACCACGCTGTCCTCGGCTGCCACCAGCGCAGAACTGACTTCAGGTCAGCGTTTTGATGCTGTTATAAAAAAATATGACCTCGCAATCTAATAAACATAAAAGAATTATGTCGGAAAAATTGGATTACAGAACTTTAACTCGTTTTAAAAGTCTTCAGTTCTGGAATCAAAAGTAAACTTTATCTACGAGAGAAATCCTGTTTGTCCCCAGAAACAACTGACATGTTCCAAGAAAGTGATTTTAATAAACCTTAATGAACGCGACGTCACAAAGACGGGTGCTGAACGCAGCTCTGACGTCACCGAGACATTGATTTCACACACACACACACACACACACACACACATCATTAGGACGAGGCCTTGACCGTCCAGTTGAGGCCCGTTGGACCGCAGGACTGAGATGAGGGTCCATCAATCTCCCGACCCCCCCGCCCGGGTCAGCTCTCTCGCTCTCTCTCTCTTTCTCTCCGTAAATAAGATTCATGTCGTCCACGCCGGATGGCTCCCCTGTGGCTCGCACCGCGCTAGTTAGCACTGCGGCTAATCCGTTAGCCGAGGCGTGGCGGTGTCGTTACCGTCGCAGAGGTTACAGTTCAACCTCATCACGGCAGCGGAGACACTCGCTCATCTCTACATCTCATCACTTTCACGTCTCTTCCTTTGTTAAACAGGAAGATACACTCGTTTATTATACAAACTTATCTTTCTCCCTCTCCTTCCTTTCTTTTTATACTCGTCTTACTTCCTTCCCTTCATTTTCATTTCCTTTCTCCTCGTCTCCTCACCGAGCATTTTTCACTCCTTCCTCAATTTTTCCTCTTCCTCTCATCTCACTTCCATCCTTTTCCTCTTCCTTCTCTTTCCTTTAATTTTCCTCTTGTTTATTTTCTGTTCCTGTTCATAACTGTACGTGTATTTCACCTTCTCACCTTTCATGTCCCATCCTTTTGTTTCCATCCCCTTCTCCTTCCGCTTTCCTTGTTTCCTTTCCTACCTTGTCATCTCTTTCCTTAGCCTCTTGTTTCCTTTCCCTCTCACTTCCCTCCTCTCTTGTCCTTTAATTTCCTCATTTGTAGCATCCAGCAGCATCATTACCTCTGCAGGTTAAAGTTCAACATCATTGTCACTCTTCTCTCCTCGCTGCTCGTGTCCTCCTCCTCCTTCCTCCCTTCCTTCCTTGCTTCCTCCCTTCCTCCCCTGCACAGTTAATTTGCCCTGGCTGCATGGCAGCATCATTACCTCTGCTCAGGGTCACTGCTGAACGCTCATTAACTGCAGCGTCTTCATCCAGATCTCTCATCTCCACCATGATGCTATCTGTCTGTCTGGATGACTGCCACGACCCTTCACTCGTCTCTCTATTTTCATGACGTCTCCTTCCTTCTCTCTCTCTTTGTAGGTTAACCCTTCGTTGACCGGGTCCGAGTGTGTTCAGTCAGACGGCGGACAGCTCAGATTAGACAAAGGCCAGACGGCATTATGCGGGCAGCTGAACTAAGCCCTATTAGAGAGAGTCATTACCCCGTCTGTCTCGTCCTGCACGCACACGTTCAGAGCAAATTATCTGTAAAAAGAGAAGAAAAAAAGACTCAATGAGTCCGAACTAAACTGTCTGCGATCGTGATCTGCACTCTGATCAACAAGACGTCCGCTGTGGGTTCGTGTGGATAGAAAAGGAATTTTTAAAAAGTAGAGATGAAAAGCGGAAAAAAAAAACGTTTAAAGGAAAGTTTGAAGGAAAAGAAGAAAGAAAGAAAGTTTTCTTCAATCGAAAAACAGTCACCAGAATAAATGTTGGAGAAGTTTCAGCGAAGGAGAAGATGTTTTTCTTGTTCTGGCTTCCGTCTCCTCCACATGTCATCCAGTTAAAATATCCAGTTTTATTGTCCCGATGTCTCGTCAGACACAGTCTTGAACAGTGGTCTCTGGTTTGGTCTCTCTAGCTGTCAGAATGAAAAGGTTCAATTCTGACGACCATGACGGGATCAGAAAACCCGTCCTGAGTTTTGGAGCGGTGATACCGGTGTGAGTGTGGAGCTCGACTGACCTCAGAACATGTTGTTTGTGTCTGCAGGAGTGTTTTATTTATTTATTTATTTATATATATCAAACCAACAAGATTTGAGATCGATTCTTCCAACCAGAGTCTGAAGCTGTGAGCAGCATGTCGAGGTTTTCTTCATCAGTGTTGGACGAACTTACAGTTTCACAGTATGAGGAGCGACAGCAGCAGCAGCACACACGCACACACACACGCACACACATGCACACATGCACACACATGCACACACACACGCACGCACACACACACGCACACACATGCACACATGCACACACATGCACACACACACACGCACGCACACACGCACGCACACACACCCACACACACACACACACACACGCACACACCTGTCCAGTCACAAGCTGCTGGTCATGAGGAGATGAGAAAATGGATCGATGAGTTGTGATGAAAAACCATCAATAAACTTTAATCCTGTAAAAGCTGAGCCTCGACCGCTGGGCCCGGCCCGGCCCGGCCCGGCCCGCTCCTAATCACCCATCATTCACACATTCAGCCATTTACTGCACCCGGCCTTCCTCACATTAATGTAAAACCCGGTCCGCCTGGTTCTCTGGTGTCCACCGGGCTGTACCGGAGCGTGACGGAGGATCTCAGAGGCGAAGTGTTTCTCGTCTCTCGGCCTCGAAGGGTTTTTATCTTTGTGTTGTTCTACGACAATCAAACCGCCGGATTAACGACACGTCACATGATGTCACTGCCCACGAGCACACACACTGTACATGCACACACACACACACACAGTCACCAAACAGCTGCACACTGTGCCACTCGCTCTCTCGGCTTGTCCTCACTTCACCTCCTTAGAAACAAACCCGGCAGCCGTCGGGTTCAGAGTTCAGGATGTATAGCAAACACACTTCCTGCTTCATCACAGTAATCTGCCCCGCCACAGATGGCTGCCATTAAAGCCGGCGTCTTTGTCATGGAGGAGGGTATTATTTCACACATGAGGGGTTCTGTGATCCTGAAGACGGGGCTGACGTGTGGGATGAGACCCTCGCTGGAGCCGATCGATTAGCTGATCCAGTTAATCTGCTCCGGTTCTGATGGATTTTTAAACCTATACGTTCTCCTTATCTGCCGACTTCAGTTATTTCTGGCAGCTCGTCAGATCCAGAGAGAACATTTAGGTAAGAGATTCACTCGTTAATCAAAATTAGAGCACGGCTGCAACACAACACACATCTCATCTACACATTCGACTCTGATGAGTTTCATTGTCTTCTTCTGCTGCTGAACATCCACAACATGCACGTCCGCAACAATTCAAATTCTTATCTATCCTGCACTTTGAGCGACAACTTCACATGTTTTTGCTCTTATATCGGGACCATTTTACAGCCGTCCGTAGTTCTTAACTTCTGTAAATCATTTCTTATATTCTTATTTCATCCGTCTTCCCAAAAAGCTGAAAATAGCTCACAAGCTTCTGCACAGACGTGTTTCAGGCACATTGTGGAGATTTAATGTCTTCAGGGTCCAACACAAACATGACCTTCCACATGAAACATCGCAGAAGAAAAATGTACTGATTCCTGTTATATTCTGCAGTATCATCACCTTCATGTGTGTGTTTAAACTCTGCACATTCAGGGGACATGAATTAAACTGGGACTTAAAATCCATAACTGACAGTTTGACACAGCTAACACACCAAACAGAGAGAAAACTTCTCATGTTTTGGAGCAAATACGATAAATTAGCTGCTTCAGACATCAACATGCAGCTGGTGCAAAGACAAACTGCTGGAATATCTTTGGAGAGAGCTTCTGTCCACGCAACGTTTCTTTCAACGTGCTTGTGTTGTAAGAAAATACTAAATATTTGACGTTAGCCAACGCGACATTAACAGAGGGAGGATCGTACAGCTAACACTTAGCATCTTAGCATCTTAGCCTGACTTCTATCTGCCTCCAGAAGGGGGATTATCTGTTGTGATGTTTCTGTCTGCTGAAGTTCAGGACAGACGGACGCGGCCGTTCCACCCGTCTATGATGTCATCATTTCAACGAGGAGCTCTGTGAGTTGTGTTTTGTTCTCCAGTTCGTTGGCCGTACAGCATCTGCACCATCTTTATATGAATGTAAATGCACCGTGCGGTAAGTGCAGGTGCTCCGGTAGGAAAAGAAAGTATTGATCAGTAAAAACATTTTCCTGGCCGGCTGCCGGCCGCTGCCGTGCTCTCGCTCGCACCACAGAAGGCTTTAAGTGCCGGCTGCGGTCGGTTCAGTCGGGGACACTGAGTGGCTGCTCGACTTGACCCCAAGTGTGAACATTTAATCAGCTTAGCATGACATCCCTGCATCCCTCCGCGGCATCTAAAACCATACAGCAGCGCTAAGCTATACCCAGTGACCCACACTGATCTCTGCCTCGCACGCCGCCGTGCACTCACAACACACTGCGAATAAAGTATCCACACACACACAGACAGCTGACACAGCTGAAAGCCTGCAGAGCTTATAGGGGCAGAAAACACGGCAGACATGCTGAATCCTATTTAGCCAATGCTTTTAGTAATGTAAAGTGCATGAGAGTGCACGTAAAAAGCAGGCGCACGTGTAGCGCGGCGGGAGCTTAGGCCACGTTATGAAACCGAGCTTAGGTTAAAGTGCATTAGAGCGAGAGAGCATAAGACTGCACAGAGAGAGAGGCAGGTTATTAATTCAAGTAATTGTGTGTGCGTAAGTGTGTGTGTGTGTGTGTGTGTGTCTGTGGCAATGCATTAAACCTGTAGGAAGAGTGTGTGTGTGTGTGTGTGTGTGTGTGTGTGAGAGAGAGGGGAGGTGTGGTAAAAGTGGAAAATTCCCACTCCCAGTCTCTGTTCCCCAGAGGGAGAGCTGTGTGCAGTGAACGCCTCGTGTGCAGTTGGCAGACACACACACACACACACACACACACACACACACACACACACACACAGTATACATGTATAATATGTGTACAGTAGACAGGCTGCTGAAGAGAAAGTGGATGTTTTATTGCTTTGTGTAACTGTTAGCTTTTAAAAGATTTCTCCTTGAAAAGGAAAATTCGATTATTTGGTTTTCTTTTTTTCAATTGGACGGTGAATCTCTTTCTCCGTCTTGATAAAAGCGGCTGGACTGAAAACATTGAGGACAAATGATGGAGAAAGTCTGATACGGTGTATTCTATAAAATCTCCCAGAAGTTCGTCAGTTAAACAAAACTAAAGAAAGCGTCTGTTTCTCCTGCGAGACGAAGAAAACAAACTTTATTCTCTGATATTCTCTCAAAGCGTGAAACAAAGTGACGACTATGAACGAGACAAAACTGCAGAATGAACAGACGAAAACCACACGTATCATTTATTTTTGTAAATAAATGGTACGGTGTGTTTTTCGTCTTTTATTTACAAAACTAAATGGTACACGTGAAGGTTTTGTGACAGGAAACATCTGAAGTAAATGTGATGAGAAGATGCAGAACAAGAGTCTGAAGCTGACGTGAGCTGCAGACGGAGCAGAAGCACACTTCACACCAGGGCTATGAAAGCTCTGTTGTTTTAATGAATTACAGTCACAATCACTCATCTGTGTAGCTAACTGTGTTAGCATAACACCACATAAGATGCCTGAAACAGCAGTGAAGCGTCGGCACTTTGTAGGGTCGCTAATGTTAGCCGACAAAGTTGTGCTAGCAGCCATGAAGCGGTCATGGATCAGAGTTGTTGACTCGAGCGTGAAGTTGTGAATGTTTTTCTGTCTCCACCAGATAAATGACAAATAGCGCTGTGATAATAACAGTGAGACAGCTGAAGACGAGCCTGAAGGATCGTCTCATATTTTAGGGGAGATTTACGTCTCGTACGTCTGTTCTGAGGGCAGCACCTGTAAAACGAAGGTGTGAGCGGGACAATGAGCTCAAACTGGAGCCTGACTGTCTCAGTCTGTTCTCACAGGACTGAAGATACCTGAGTTTATGTGCACTAACGAGAGCCGGCGGTCGGATCCATGCACACCACAGGTTCGTTCCCGTGAGAGGAACAGGTGATATCTCAACCTGGTTCAGGTTTCAGCTCCTGGATGAGGCTCTCAGGATCCTCCTGATGACTCGTAGACGCTCAGTGAACCCGAGTGACTCACCGTTGCTCGAGAGACTCTGATGATCGGCTGCACGGCAGGAAGGTGAAATAGAGCATGAAGAGGTGAAGTGTTTTCTCTCTGACCTGGTGCAGTCTGCTCCTCTGTTGCGCTTCTATTTCTTTTTTGAACACACATTTTGGCATCTGAATTCAGTTAGGACCCGGTTCTTGTTTCATGGTCATCAAAAGCTCATGAGCTGCTGATCAGGTTCAGTACGTTCTCTGGACGAAGGCAGCGGTTTGCATTTCTGCAGCTCGATCTCAGAGAACGACCTCGACTACTGCGGGAGGGAGAAAAAGAAGCAGAGAGGAAGAAGAAAGAGCTTCTAGGAGAAAGTTCTGCTGGGCTCCATCGACCCTTCGTCTCGTCTTGTTGTTGGCTCTCTGTTTACGCTGCCGTGCACGCAGCCGGCGCCGATCAATCTACATCCTGTGTCACGCAAAGAGCGATGTCAAGAGCTCTGCCTCCACCTGACACCGAGAGGAGAGGACAACAGGGAGAGGTAGCGTGAGAGGAGGATGGAGAGGACACGCAATCCCACCGTGTGTATGTGTGTGTGTGTGTGTGTGTGTGTGTGTGTGTGTGTGCGCAGCTTTTCACACACAAACGCACACACACATGTTATATCAACCTCACTCCCTCTCAGCTGGAGATCAAACTCCAGAGAAGAAAAACACATGTGCTGAAGTGCTCTCAAGACTTTCAGCTTCAAACACACACGCACACACACACGCACACACACACTAACACACACACACGCACGCACACACACACACACACACACACACACACACACACACGCACACACACACAGACACACACACACACACAGTGTCCCCGTCTGCCTCAAACACTC